>NC_080180.1:8526186-8678686 GCF_950295315.1 Erinaceus europaeus | reverse complement strand
CTTAAATATTAGTCTTGAAGTTATCAACTTTCTACTAAAATCCTAAGGTAAATTATTTTTTAAAAATATTTGTATTTTAATGGACAGTTGTTACTATTTGATTTGGATAGCTCAAATAATATCTATTTGTTGTTGGGTAGAGACAGAGAGAAATTGATATGAGAGGGTAAGACAGAGAGGGAGAGAGACAGAGAGACACCTGCAGCCCTGCTTCACCACTTGTGAAGCTTCTCCCCAACGTGGGGGGGGGGGGGAGGACCAGGGGCTTGAACATGGGTCCTTGCACTTTGTCAAGTGTGCGCTTAACCAGGTGCACCACAGCCTGCCGCGCCCCCAGCTAATTTCATGATACAAAACTCTAGTTAAAATAATGAATTCTGACTAGTGAAATGCCAGCCATTCTCTCTAGTAGCACTTCAGATGCAGCTGAAAGCTTTCTGAACTTTGTGCCTGCCCCCATAGCCATTTGCTGGCGTCTTAACACTGAAAATCTGCCAAAGATGGACAGTTATTCTTGTAAAGGAGAGAAAGGAATGATTCCATAGGGTTTAGGGAAACTTTTAAAAGTGAATCAAAGAACTGCTTGATCACACTCATGGATTAGTAGGGAATTAACATATAAATTAGTATATTTATTTATTTATTTACTTATTGTTGAACAGAAATAGAGAGAAATTAAGAGGGGAAGAGGGAGAGAGACAAGAGAAACACCTACAGCCTTTCTTTACCACTCATGAAGCTTTCCCCCTGCAGGTGGAGACCAGGGGCTAGCCCCCTATCTTGCATCAGTAAGTCATTGACAGAGCAGAAATGTCTTTAGTTGACACTGAGTATTAGTCTAGTGCCACCTTTCTGTACTAAGATAGAGAAGAAGCAGATAGAAATGAAGCTGCCTATCTTTGAGCTTACATCCTGACACATAAACAGTTGTTAAACAGAACATAATGGAATGATGAAGATGAAAAAGAAAATAACTAATTTATTGTTCAATTCTATAAACCCAACTACACTGAGGGACATTTACCCTAATTTAACTACATACATTTGAATCAAGGAGGTACTGAGAGTGCTGTGTAATTACAAAATAACAAAATGAAAAGTCAAAGAACTGTTTATCACCAATTCCCCTAGTCCTCCTTCCTTGACCATTCTTAATATTTACTTTATTACTTATAAATGATTATTGACAGCAGGGTTATTGTTGGGGCTTGTTGCCTATAGGATACACTGCCATCAGTAATTTTTATTTTTCTTTTGAATAGAGACAGAGAGAAAATGAGATTAAAGGGACTTGATAGAGAGGGGTAAAAATAGAGGGAGTTGTAGCACTTTGTGGGGATCAAGGGCTGGGACCTGGGTCTTTTTGTATGGTGATGTGGTTTGCTACACCAGGTGCATCACCACCTGATTTTTTTTTGTCTCCAGGGTTATTGCTGGGGTTCAGTGCCCGCACTATGAATCCACTGCTCCTGGAGGCTATTTTTTTCCCTTCTGTTGCCCTTGTTGTTGTAGCCTTGTTGTGGTTATTATTGTTGTTATAGATGTCGTTCGTTGTTGGATAGGACAGAGAGAAATGGAGAGAGGAGGGGAAGACAGAGAGGGGGAGAGAAAGACAGACACCTGCAGACCTGCTTCACTGCCTGTGAAGTGACTCCCTTGCAGGTGGGGAGCCGGGGGCTCGAAATGGGATCCTTTCACCTGTCCTTGCATGCTTTTCACCACCTGCACTTAACCCGCTGTGCTACCACCTGACCCCTTTCTGAACTTTGTATCTAACTTTTAATGAAAGAGATAGAAAGATTAGATAGATAGATAGATAGATAGATAGATAGATAGATAGATATAGTCTTTTGCATAACCATTATGCTGTCTCCCCAGCCTCTCCTATCTCATTTTTCCCTGAAAACAATCTCTAATCCAGTTACACATGGACAAACTGAAATGCTTTATCAGTATACCATATTAGCAATGAATAATAGCTCATGAACTGTATCTTTCTAAATTTTATGTTTCCTTTAATCGAATCATACAAATATACTGTAAAGTTTGTGATGCATATTAAGATTTTTTCTCCCATTCATAATTCTCCTGGGGGTAGGCAATGCTGTCATGAGTAAAGTGACCAAATTGCCATTCACAAAGGTCCAAGTCTGAGCCCCCTGGTTCATTAAAATATGTGTTTGCATGCCATTAGGATAAATGCCTAAGATTGGCATTGCTGGGTCATAAGGCAATTCTGTTTTCATTTGATAATATAACTAGTGAACCCCATATACTCCACAGGATTATTGGGCATATTAATACATTCAATACAGTAGCAGAATACAAAATCAATACACATAAATCTGTGGCATTTCTGTATACAAAGAGTCAGAGAAAAGTCATCCAATTTATTTGCATAGAGATGTTCACAATATTCATGTATGATTCTTTGCATCTCAACTTGTTCAGTTGTAATTTTTTCTCTCTCATTCCTGATTATTGGTTTTGTCATAGCTTTATCTCATTTTCTTTGTTTAGTTTATTCAGTGGTTTATCTATTTTATTTATTCTTTTGAAGAAACAGCTCTTGGTTTCATTAATCTTATGAATAATCTTTCTAGATTCTATTTCATTAATTTCTACTCTGACTGTAACTATTTCCTTCCTTCTGTTCACTTTTGCATCTATACATTGCTCCTTTTCTACCTGTGTCTGTTTTGATGTTAGATAGTTTACTTAAGATCTTCACTTTGGTAAAATGACCTGAGTTCTTAAATTTGCCTCTTCATTTGAAGATTAGCTTCTTGAATTGCCTTTATAATGTGTTTTCTTAATTCTATCTCTGTCATGTTTGTTGATCTGTGTCTATTTGGCTGTGATATCAGACATTTCTGAACTTCTAACTGTGCACTTAACATGGCTTACGTCATTGATCTAGGAAGTGGTGCTATGGTTACTTGTGCTGGACTTTTCTGTTTATATATCCTGGTGGGGAAGAGAGAAGGGAGATTCTATCATGTGTGTTTAGTGTCTGTTTAGTGCCCATGAAGTCAATATAACCTCTTGGTGCTGTGTTTTCAGCCTCTGGGAAATAATAGAATGGGCGAATTGCTTTCTCCTGGGTGCTTAAAAAATAAACAGGATCGGTTTCCTGGCAGGGTGTCAGAACCCGAACAGCTTCCTCACTTCTTTTCCTTCCACTGATAATGTGTGTTTGCATTTATTTGTGGTTAAGTGAGTTTCTTACAAAATCCTAGTTGTAACTGGCAAGTTTTTTTATTTGTTTGTTTTCCCTCCAGTCAGTGGGGCTAGTTGCCGACACTACAAATCCATTACGCTTGTGGTCATTTCTTTCCTTTTTTACCCCCATCATTTTATTCCAAAATCACAGAGAGAAACTGAGAGAGGAGGGGAAGATAGAGTGGAAGAAAGAAAGACAGACACCTGAAGACCTGCTTCACTATTCATGAAGCGTCCCTGCTGCAGGTGGGGAGCGGGGACTCCAATTCTGGGCCTCGTGTGAGTCCTTGCACATAGTACTGTGTGAGCTTAACCGGTGCACTACTGCCTAGCCCCTAACTGGCAAGTTTTCAGGAGGCTTTTTAGTTGCTTTAAGTAGTTGATTAAGGGAGTGATATGCAACAGCTGCTACTCCCTGCCCATGCCACCAGAAGTTGGCCAGGATTTACTTTTTTAGCCAGCTGCTGTGGCCACAGTGCTTTAGTTCTATTCCAGCTTTTTCCTTAAACAACAGTGAATCCTTGTGGGCATCTCACTATCCTGTTGTCCCTGAATTCACAAGTTAAATACTCAGACCCACCTTCCTGCTACTGACTAACGGCTCTGCTGCTTATGTGCCCAAATAGTGCCAGCAATCACTAAGCACAGATTGGGAGTCCTGAGACTCTGCCACGATCCCTTCCATCTGTGACTACAGAGACCTGCACCCACCAGTGGCTGAGTGTCTGAAGAAATCCCACTTGGATTTTGTTGAACTTTAAGGTGCTATTTTTTCATTGCTTCAACTAGGTGATTGATGGGGGGATGATGTAAGGCAGGGGCTACTCCACGGCCATGCTCCAGACTTTCTGAATCATTCTATCTTGTATATATAATACTCAAATAGCATTTTCTTGTGTGAACTTACTAAAACCTTATTAAGTAAAGCTATTTACCCAAGTAATGGACACTCAGACAATACATAAAAATATGTTTATAAAAATAATGTGAAACCCCTTTTCAGGTGTATAAAATAGCACTTTTGTATAAATGTATAATTAAGGTAAATATTTGAGGAGCAGCAAAGAGTAAATCAAATTGAGCACACACTTCATGATTGTATATAAAAATGAATAACAATTTATAATTCTAAAGTATTGGGATCATGAGTGTTATTTTTTTATTCAACTTAGGATATTACTAACAAATTTTATTTTTCCAATTATGTGCTATAATTGTATTCTTACTATGTTATATTTAGAAGTGATATGGACAACTCAGAGATATGTTTTTAAAAACAATATATTTACTTATATGAAAGAGATAAATCTGGGCTTTGATGAGCTCTGGCATGTAGTGGTGCTGAGGATTGAACCTGGGACCTGTGGGTTCTCAGGCATGCAAATCTGGAATGTTACTTCTGCGTATCTCCCCATTCCTCTCTTAACTATTTAAATGCAATGTGAAGATAATAAAATTTCTAGTTGGTATAGAATAATTTACAAAAACAAATGCTAGAAAAGTACTCAAATAAATGCACTTGAAAGCAACAGAGTTCTACCAACACACTGAAGACTTGAAGACTGAAGATGCTGTGAAGAAGGAACATGGAGAGATGTGAGGCAAAGACTTTTCAACAGGAGGCATATGTCAAACCAGCACAGTGCCCGGAAAACTAAGCAGACTTGTTATTACTCTTCGGGGTCAGGAAGAAAAAGATCAATTTCAGGTCCTGGGGCAGTGGAAGGGGCACATGACAAACATGCCAGACTTTGAGATGTGACCAATGACACACGGGATAATGATGCATCACAAGAGACAAGCCCTCACAACTGAAACATAGCTCTTAGTAAACTCCAAGTCTGATGGAAATAAGCTATGGTTTCCTCTGGAAGAGAGTGAGAGACACAAATCACTGAGAGCCATAAACAACTACTACTTAAAATATTAAGAGACCTATTGAAGAGTTCTCATTATAGTAATTTAACGTGGCAAATAAAACATGTATATATGTTAAGAAATAGATGATACAATGGAGATTTTCATTAAAGTGACTTAACTCTTAGGAAACCGCAAATAGATATTGCAGAAAATCCTATGTAGCAATTAAAATGAATGTGAAGGATCCAAACAAACTAATCTGAAAACTTTATATATTATAAATTACTAAATAAAAAAATGAATTAGACCTGTGTATAGTAAAAGCACATAGACCTTTATTGTTTTTGGTCACTATGTGGATCCTAATTGTAAACATGTAAAATTGGGTCTAAATATGCAATTTTATTCAAAAATAAAAGAGGCCAGGCAGTGTCACACCTGGTTGAATGTACACATTACCATGTGCAAGGACCCAGGTTCAAGGCTCCTGCTTTGGAGAGGTCAAGCAGTCTCTCTCTCTCTCTCTCTAACTTTCCCTATTTCTCTCCATACTACCAAGTAAAAGAAACAAAAAAAAAAGGGTGGAAAGTTCACCAGGAATAGTGGATTTGTCTGGAACATCAAGCCTCAGAGATAATTTCTGTGGTAATGAATAAATGCATACATAAATGATAAGAGAGGAGGACATCTCACTTTAAAATAATTTTAGATAACTATCTTAATGCATTCCCTTCATTTCAACACAAACTGCACTCAGCATTTCCAGTCTTATCCCTGCAACAAAATCCCATGGGAATTTAACTGGTATTACATGGGGAAAGGACTGCTTCATAAAATATATTTGGAAAACATGAGATCATAAAAAACAATATATTCTCAGATCTAGTAATCCCTTTAATGTGACAAAATGCATCGTGACTCTCAGCATAGGACAACTTCATGCATAAGAGTCCAATTATATACGAGCATGAAACACAGTTTGGAAGAACATATTATTTGACAGAGTAGAGACAAAAACTTTGTGGAGACCCGCAGAGGGATCCCGGTTCGAGCCCCCGGCTCCCCACCTGCAGGGGAGTCGCTTCCCAGGCGGTGAAGCAGGTCTGCGGGTGTCTGTCTTTCTCTCCCCCTCTCTGTCTTCCCCTCCTCTCTCCATTTCTCTCTGTCCTATCCAAAAGAGATGACATCAATGGCAACAACAATAGTGACTACGGCAATGGAACAGCAAGGGCAGGAAAAGGGAATAAATAAATTAAAAATAATAATAAAAAAATAAAACGGGGCCAGGTGGTAGGGCAGCGGGTTAAGCACACATGGCGCAAAACCAAGGGCAGGTGTAAGGAGCCGGGTTCAGCCACCACCACCACAACCTCCCTCTCCTGACTTGCAGGAGGGGCACTTCACAAGTGGTGAAGCAGGTCTGCATGTGTCTGTCTTTCTCTCCTCCTTTGTCTTCCTCTCCTCTCTTGATTTTTTTCTGTCCTATCCAGCAACAACAATAACAATAATAACAACAATGGGAAAAAATGGCCTCCAGGATCAGTGGACTGGTCGTGCAGTCACTGAGCACCAGCAGTAACCCTGGAGACCAAAAAAGAAAAAAGAATTGTACTCTAAATGCTTAATGCTTTCTAAGTTATCCTCACAATAGATGGGAAGAGTGCCTCTATTAGGATAAGACCAGCATATAGGCTCTACTATTACAGATGTAAAAAAAAAGAAGGTTTTCTGTTCATGTCAGAGTTCAAAGCATTACCTCATATAGGCATGGTGATTCAGATGCCAGCCTTCTAACAGGGCCACATCGAACTTAACTACAAAAAATGAAAGAGAAAATGTGGGGAATAAGATCCAGTTTGATCTAGAAATGACACTCATCACTTTTCTTCACCTATCATTCACAAAGTAGAATCAGTCACATGCCCAATCCTAGAAGCACAGAAGTTAGAAAATGAATGTCTAGGCAGTTGCTTCTCCAAGGTTTCTGCAACATACAAGTGCATGTGGAAAATGGTTGGGGGTGGCTGGCAGTCATCTCTACCAGGATGGTTGCAAACATTGCCTAACACCACTCCATTTCTATACTCTGGATGTCTTCAGAGCCAGGCTCCTGAAATAGTGCAGTAACTCACAAAACTGACTCAGTATGACTTCTTAATTATTGTCACATACAGAATGACTTGTCATTATCACAACTACAGTACTTTTGTCAATAATGGATTCTGGAAGGGGAGTTTCAGACTTTCTGATACATGTAGTCAACACTGTTTATAATTCAATTGCTACTTTCAGTAACTTTTAGGGAACATGTCTGGGAAACACATGTGGGCAGATACACATAGGCATTGTATGTATATATCATTTATATATTTATCTCATTATCTAGAAGTATCTCTAGTTTTACCCAAATCTTATTTACTTTTTCAAATTTCTTTTTCTTTTTTTTTAATCTGATGAAGTTCTATTTCTAAAGATTAGTAGTTAAATCCAATTGTTATATTAGGATTCATTAGGGCATCCATAACTTTTGATAAGTTATTAACTGGTATACAGGGAGATTTAGAATAGGGAAGGACTTTGAACAGTTGTAAGGTGTCAGGCAAAAGGCTGAAGACTAAGCAATGTCCAGGATTGACTTAGCCCAAGTTTCTCAATTAAAGGCATGAAGAGTGACCAAGATGGTGGTTCAGTGATGGACCATTTGTGCAGAAGCCCTGACGTTAGTCTCTAGCTCTTATTCTTCTCTCTAATTAAAGTCAATATACATCTTTATAAATCAAAACACCATAAAGAGGAGTGTTCAATGTCTAGGTCAATAGTTGAAGAAAAAGATTAACAAAATCAAGATGCTCTGGCCAACCATTTACATGCTAAGCTATGAGACATGTTTTAGCTAAGGTTAAAGGTCATATTCAGTTTGTCATCACTATATTTAAGACCTAACGTTGTGGCTAACAAAAAATAGAATCAGGGCAGGGGTAGACAGCATAATGGTTATTCAAAGAGACTCTCATCCCTGAGGCTCCAAAGTCCCAGATTCAATCCCTTGCACCAACATAAGACAGAGTTGAACAGTGTTCTGGTTAACAACAACAACAACAACAAAAATAGAATCATAGTAAATATCAGTTAAATGTTATATAAACTATGAATACTTTGAACATGAATATCTAGCTGGAAAAAAGAGGGTGTGGCCAAGAATCTAGAGAAAGTCCAAGGAGGAAGATGGTGAGTGTAATCACACTGTCTCACTGTTCTCTTAAATGACTACAAAAAGCCGATTTTGTGTAACTGAACTTCATCACACACTATCTTTAATACGAATAAACATCGACTAATATTCAGTCTTACTTAGTTGTAAATACAGACTCTGACAGTTTTGTTTGTTTTTGCCTCCAGTATTATCGCTGGGGCTTGGTGCCTGCACTATGAATCCACTGCTCCTGGAAGCTTCCCCCCCCCCATTTATTTATTTACTTATTAATTATTATTGAATAGGAGAGAGAGAGAGAGAGAAATTGAGAGAGGAGGGGAAGACAGAGAGGGAGAGAGAAAGACAGACACCTGCAGACCGGCTTCACTGCCTGTGAAGCTTCTCCCCTGCAGGTGGGGAGCTGGCGGCTCAAACCTGTATCATTGTGCTTTGTACTCTGCACTTAACCCAGTGTGCCTGGCCCCTGCTTATTTATGTACATGAAATGTCTCTTAGGTAAATAAATTCTGCCTTGGGATGGAGGGCCCTCACACTAGATAAGAATGTGAACTTAAGTTCTGGTTTCTGAACTAGGGTTTGAATGAGATGACTCCATGGACCAAATCCATGAGCTCGCATTCTTGAGAGAGGTCTAACATTAGAATGACAAATTGGAAAGCAAGAAATATTAAGGAATAGCCTCCAAAACTGTGCAGCAAGAGGAGAGAAATTTAGAATTTAGGAATAACGACTACAACCCAGGACCCAGCTTTACAGACTGGCTTTGGATAAGGACTGATGCTCAGACCACAGAATATCAACTGCTGGAGTTCTTACTGATTTAAATCCCAGCTAATCATAAGTTCTGCAAAAGAAGGTAGGCTTGGGCTGGAAGCAATAGCTACATCAACAGTCCATGTTAGAGTACGAAGCTTAGAAATATATGCCCTGTATTTCTGCTTCTAAGCTAAACCAGCAAGTCAAAAGTTCAATCCTGTGTTCTATTGGGACAGGAGACTGTATCAAGACAGAAGATTCCCATGACTTTGGACACATTCCTACTAAATGAGTAATAACTGGCATTTTGAATTATTCTTATGAATAATGCTTTCCTCTTCTTGATTCTGAAGACATTAGAATAACTTTTATTAGGGCCAGGAAGTGATGCACCTGGTATGGCTTATATGTTGTAATTGTTCAAGCCCACAGTTGGTTCCCCCACCCATAAGGGGGATAGATTACAAGTTGGTGAAGCAATAATACAGTTATCTCTTTCTCCTTCTTACTAGCTCTTCCCATCTCTCTCCTTTCCCTCTCAATTTCTCTCTGTGTCGTTCCAAAATAAATAAAGTAAAACAAAATAAAATATTTTAAATCCTTTTTAAAATTTTTTTATATTTATTTATTTTCCCTTTGGTTGTCCTTGTTTTTTCTTGTTGTTGTAGTTATTATTGTTATTGATGTCGTCACTGTTAGATAGGACAGAGAGAAATGTAGAGAGTAAGGGAAGACAGAGGGGAGAGAAAGACACCTGCAGACCTACTTCACTGCCTGTGAAGAGACCCCTCCTGCAAGTGGGGAGCTAGGAACTCGAACTGGGATCCTTACACTGGTCCTTGTGCTTTGTGCCATGTGCGCTTAACCCTCTGTGCTACCACTGACTCCCATCAAATAATTTTTATCTCAATACCTTGTTACTAGAAGATTGCCACTAGATATGAAAGGTCTAATTCTCTTTGCCAAGTGAATGAGCTAAAACTGGCTTTCGGAGTAGGACCAAGTAAATCCAGCAATTATAATTCATGATGAATCATGGAATCAGACTGGCTTCTTGTAGACATTTAACTTCCCTTTACCTTTGACTGGCATCACAGTAATTTACATAAAAGTTTAAATCTTCTCATTCTGTCTGTAGTACACATTTTAATTTTTACTTGGTACTAATTTGCTCTGTGTGAATATTTTTAATTATCAAAATGAATGATAATGGTTATTTCATATCCATTATATTTCTTGCTAGGAACGTAGCTGGTTGCATCCTGGATGTGATGTTACCACATCTAACACTTGAAATAATATCACCACAGAAGTGGATTTCATAATTGTACCTTTGTTAATGAGGTATTTATCATCTCTTTTTTCCCTGTCCTTGGCTAATGCAATTTAAAAGTTACTGATGCATCAGACTATCATTCGCCTCTAGGTGCTTGCTAGATCATTGCCTTATTGATGAAATTACCTGACGACAAGGTCTCCATAACTATATTTCACTGGGCACTTTTACAGGATAAGTCTGTCTTTCCTTGCCCTCCCCACCCCCCAAAAAAAATCTAGTTCATAGAAGATTGTTTAATAGCACATCTCCTGCCTGTGTCTCATTAAAGTTGTCTTCTTTCTTAACAGGCACATTTTACATCTTTGGGATGATGTCTCACAGGAATTACTCTGCCGCTTGGCTATGAGTGTTTTCCATTTTCACAGTGCATTTTGTCTTTTCTTATGATCCCTTATGTAGAAAAGTGAAATGCTACCAATTTTTCATCAACTCAGCAATCACAGTATTGATCTATTTGTTCTCCCTCTGTTCATTTTCTGTGAGCCCAAATTGCTTAACTACCAAAAGCTCTCAAGGTAGCGACCTGAAATATTAACAGGTTACATTACCTCATCAAGCAAAAGAGCCCGTTCTTATTCAAAGGTTGTAGGTGCTGGCACTGCACCTATTCAAAAATTATTAATGTTTGCATGGGGTGTGGGAGAAAAGAACCTGTACATCTAGACTGAGGATTCTCTAATATTTCATGGCTTCTAGTGATTTCACACACTAGTTATTGCTATTTCTCTGAAAAGTAAAGATTGATGTTGCTAAAATGATAACAGCTTAATACAGTCAAGGCACATGTCTTTCTGACTCTACTTCTGATGATGATGAGCTGGCAGTTTCTTCCTCAGACTAGCACAAGTTCATTTGAAGGAGAAAGACAACACTTAAATAACAGGGCAATTATTATTTTAATCAATAGCAGTATTATATTCTAAATTAATCTTCAAAAGTCCCTGAAGCTAAAATTTCAAAAGTCATTAATCAATTAGGCAAAATAATAACAGACTTTCAAAGCAATCTGTCTCCTGAAGGTGGTTCAAACTGCTTTCTCATAATGAAAACTTAGCACTTTTTCTTCATTTCCACTGAGAAGTTTTATTCTTCCTGTACTAAGTGCATGTGAAAATATGTAAAAACTAATGTTGCAACACATATACATACTTCTGCTGTGTTTAAATGGTTGTGATTTGGTCAGAACAAAATCACAAATCTATAAAAGCTGGTGTCTTCGTAAGAACTAAGGACAAGGTGCTAAAAGCCCCTTCTTTCTAAAAACATGCTCTTCAAATATGAGAGTGAAACATTCCCTTCTTTGAAGGATTTGCATTCTTTGCATCATCCTGACAAAAAGCCTTCGCTTCCAACTCTAATGCAAAGTTTCAGGTAGAACTTTCCAGATACACTAAATGTTAAGCTTAAAAAAGTTGCACATGGACTGTTCCTCAGTTTTGCTAGTACAGACTATGATATTCATATTAAAAATATTAGAAAATAAAAAATGCTAAGAGGGCACAACCAAGGCCACTTGCCCGTGCTATAATTATAATAATCATACCTGATAATCAATGCAATTAAGCCCTGCTTTCTAGGAATCTGACCTCCTCATTAAATGTAAGTCTACCCACTATAAAACACATTTTACCCTACTTAGGAACATAAGGTATATTTCTTCTTTGCTGCACACAAATTTAAAAAATAATAATGATTTTCCCCACTTGCAGGGGAGATCACTTCACAAGAGGTGAAGTAGGTCTGCAGGTGTCGCTCTGTCTCTCTCATCTCTGTATCTCCCTCCTTTCTCAAATTCTCTCTGTCCTATCAAAAAATAATAATAATAATAATAATAATAAATAGAAATAATGGCCACAGGAGCAGTGGATTAGTAGTTCAGGCACAGAACCCCAGCAATAACCCTGACAGCAAAGAAAAAAAATCTAATGATTTTTATTTGGTGAATTTTGCCAAAATTATCAAGTGCTCTCTAGATGGCCTTTAAAGCATTCTTAAATCTACACTTGCCAAATATTTGCAAATAGAAGTATAACATAACTGAAATTAGAAAGATTTATATGTAATAAAACATCAAATAAAACTAGGTATCTTTTAAAATTAATCATTGGATAATGGCACATAGTTTTTTTTTTTTTTTTTTTGCTACGTTCTGAGTCTTTTTACCTCCTCCAAACTACTGCATGTTTCTTCATCTTCCACCTACCTCCACCAGAGAGTAGAAATAGTTCCAATTTCTTTCTAATCTCCATATTCAGATATGGTTACATTACCTCATTCACTCAGGTTATTCTTTATACAAATTCAATGAGCTGATGTTTTCAACTGGGAACATTGTAAGCACCCCAGAACAGGAAACCTGAGTCATTCACTATCAGTTGGGTTTACCAGAGGAGAAATGATGTCATTTTATAGTTACTCCATGAAGAGCATGCAGTTGTCATTCCAGGAACAGTTGAGATAAAATATAATTTAAAGACTTTCCAAAATTCCTTTGAAAGTGTATCTGCAGCATGTCATTTGCTGTTATTGAATTGTAATGAGCAGGGGAGACAGAATAAATGAGTAGATTAGAGGAACATATTACTGAATAATTAATTATAATTAAAGCCTTCAAGTAATTTATGTTTTCAAAAGACTAAGAGATAACTTTCAGTTACACGATAGTCCTGTTGTGGTTCTCATAAAGGAACCCCTGTGACTAGTAAGATGAACACAACAGTGCTGCCTTCACTAATGTGCAATGAATTAGCACATTACAGAAACATGTCAGCTACACAAAGCAGAGACTGTGAGAATTACCTACTACCACACCATAGTACACCTGAAAAAAATGAATGTTAAAAGTATTTTTAGAGGTGATATTTGCATCACCTACAAGACTTCTTATGTTATGTGATTGTAAAAGCCAACATTTAAAAGCTCCTCAAGTGTTCAAGAACATATAAGGAAGCTGTACATACCCACCATCGACAACTACTCAACAATAAAAACTGTGATTTTATTTATCATTTTACTGAGGGCTTAGTGGATTATAGGACATTTATTGACATGTGAGTTTATTAATAAACTCTCTTTTGCTACAATTTGGATGACACTGGAGGGAATCATATTAAGTGAAATAGTAAAAAAAAAAAAAAAGGATAGACACCAGATGCTCTCACTCATACACAGGAATCACTGATCTGTGTTTTATAGATGACTAAAACAAACAAGTAAAAAAAGATAAGCAGACTGTCTGCACAATATGAGAAGCAAGATGGGTATGAGAGCAAGGATGAGGACTTGGGGGAAGGGCACAGAACTTCGCTGGGAGTGTGGTCATAGATGAAATCAAGGCAAGAGATAACTCAAGATAAAAGCATGATTACATGTGCTTTATTATGAAGAAACCAACAGTCCGGGGGTAGGAATGGTATCATGGGTGGGATTTTACAAGAGTGAGGGATGTCAGAGATCCAGTATCTTATGACAGAGGAGGAAGACAGTTTGGTAGAATGTGCAATGTACCGACACCTGTCTTGGGGAGATAAGGAACATTATGCTTAAGATGTAACTGATTGAGGAATCAGAAAGGAAACATCTTAAGAAGATGAAAAGAGGGAGTTGGGTGGTAGCGCAGCAGGTTAAGCGCATGTAGCGCAAAGCACAAGAACTGGAGTAAGGATCCTGATTCGAGCCCCAGCTCTCCACCTGCAGGAGAGTCATTTCACAGACAGTGAAGCAGGTCTGCAGGTGTCTATCTTTCTCTCTCCCTCTCTGTCTTCCCCTCCTCTCTCCATTTCTCTCTGTCCTATCTAATAATAACTACAACAACAATGAAAAACAAGGACAACAAAAGGGAAAATAAATATAAAAAATAGAAATAAAAAAATTTAAAAAGGTGAAAAGACTTTTGTTCAACTGAATTTTTAACAGAAGAGATGTTATTGGTCAAAGTAGCAATATAATGAAGGGGAATGTAGTATTATCTTAGGTGGTCTATTACATTTTATAAGTGTATAATGGTACCATCAGGTAATGCTAATGATAGGTCTAGTACTTCCCCCAAAATATAAGCAGGTCAAATTCTATACTGGGTCAACTAAAACCATGTATCATTTAATAAAATGGAAACATATTGTATAATTAATGCAAGAAAAGAAATCTTTCACTTGGAAAAAAAAAAGTAAATTCTTAGAGTTCAATATAATAGATTAGAAAGATATACTTACATTTATGTTATGTTATATTATGTTATGATTAGGGGGTAGGAGGAAAGAGAAAAAGTGTAGATAAACAGGAATATTTCCAACACTCATAGGCCACTACAGACAACACCAGGGAAAGAGGTTTCTTTCTTGGGGCAGATTGCAAAAAGGTGAATTATATAGATTTGGTTAGGCCATTAGTGAACAGAAGTTCTGAGCTGGTCCTTCCACTTCACACAGCCGCTCCCCTACAAAGCAGTTTTTAAACTCTTAGTAAACTTAAGAGATTATATCCATGCTACTTACACTGCATATGTTGGGGGGGGGGAGAAAAGAAAAGAGAAGAGAAGAGAAAAGGAAAGGAAAGGAAAGGAAAGGAAAGGAAAGGAAAAAAGAAATGAGGGAAGGGTAGGGGAGGGGAGGGGAGGGGAGGGGAGGGGAGTCGAGTCGAGTCCAGTCGAGTCCAGTTGAGTTGAGTCGAGTTGGGTGCCTGCACTTTCCTTCAGCTCAACCCACAACCAATCTGCCAATTTGTGTCATTTCAGCTGTTTCTAATCTCTCCTAACTTTCCCAGTCATTTCCATTGCCTAGCGATCTCCCTAGCCCAGGTGATCATCATTGTCAGCCAGATGGATTCCTGGAAACTGGAACCCGTGTTCAGATTCCTGCAAAGACTTACTCTAGCTTTGCTTTTCTCTTTACAAGCAACTGCTGTTCCCTATCACCTTCTGATGGAACTCTCTCCTACTTCACAAGTGTCAGTACATAGATGACAGTTTGCCCAAGCAGAAGTTTGACTGTGGCTGCTGGACTCCTTCATCTGGTGAGGATTCCATGCTTCTATTTCCTTGTAGTCCTGTTCCACTAGTCTCACCCTCTCAAAATGCATTTTATTTTACGAAATCAGTCATGCACTGTCTGGGCACTCTGCCTGACACACGCTGGTTCCCTGGCTGGACCAGTTCATGTCCTCTCTCAGGAAAGACTGGTTCTGTAACACAATGATTTGTTTAACTGTCCCTCCGCCAGGGACTTCATCTGTTTTATTACTCATTGGGCATCCCTTCTTGCCAACATGCTTGGACAAAAAGAAAGTTGGTGAGTGCCTGATTAAAACAGGGAATGTTCTAAATATGTTTAAAAATAGTTTTTAATCTCTCCCTCACATCAGAGAAGGGGAAGGTGGCTCCCTAATACAGGCATTCAATCACTTTAACATGTTACACTGCACTTGCTTTTTATAGATAAAATTATAAGAGCTATTGTAAATTTATTCCCTGCATGCTTCTGTGTTTAAAGAAGCTGAAGGTCTCTTATCTAAACAACTACTGTCCATAATTTTGAAGTGTGACCTAAAAAAAATACATAAAAATCAAAACAGAAACTCAGGGCTTCCCATCGAGATCATTAATCATCACTGAATAGAGAAGCAAAATAAATGGAAGGAAGGTTTCATGACTTTCTACCCAAAGCATGCCAAGGTATAGGGTGGTGAAGGAAGTGTGCAAAGAAGATAATTGTTGAAAAAAGCACAGTAATAAAGAGTACCTGGATAGCTCTTTTACTTGGTTAGGAATATGGGAAAGTAATGAGTAGCCAGTGCTCTGTTAGTGGAAGAAAATACAAGTCACCTCATGATCTTTATCTTCCATCCCCCCTACAGTTCAAATGGGAGAAGTCTTGCATTTATAAGCAGTACTGGGTTTCTAGTTTCTGGCTCAGACTCCATACAGCAGTGGTCTCTGAGATCATCACAGTGCCTGGGGAAAACTACTCGCGTGCCCAGCCAGACAGCATCTATCAATATGGATAGTGCTCAGTTGTTCATTCTAGAGTTCACATCCTCTTAGCCATCTGCATGTTCTCACTTCTATGTCTTATGTCACTGAGCTGTGCCATTTCTACTCCAGTGACTTTTTATTCTGGGCACTGCTGTCTATCCTCACTATACAGTCATCTCTAGCGTGCATCTGTAAGGTGTCCAAGATGGCCCTCGAAGTTATCCCTCTTCATCTCGTCTATAATCTGGAAGAAAGAGGTACTATTATCATAGTAACACAAATATTATCTGCTTGGCTATTTTTCTCCAGTCTTGGATCCGTTTATTTTCTTCAGTGCTCTGTTAAGTACACTGTAATTTGTTGCTTTGGCATGAATGCCCAAGTAGACCACGGCTGACATCTGTTATGACAATGGTCAAGATTACGAAGTCTAGACTTTTGCTGAATAATGTCTGTGAATCATCTTAGTTGATCGAGTCATACCATGAGAGATGGGCTCATCCAGCATAATGTGATATAAATTTCTCAGTTGTAAAAGAATTGGTATTTAATTCTTAAAGTATGGGGTACTTACAAGATAGTCTTATCACATATTTTGGCATTTCGTGTGTAGTAGCTGAATTGCATATCTTTTTTAATACGTGTGATAGGCCACCAGACTACTTTGACAAGCATCAAGTATTTGGGACCTGGAGTCTGGGGTCCTAAATTTCAATCCCCAGCATTATGCTGTGTCAGTGACAGTGATGCTCTGCTTCTCTCTCTCCTCTCTCTCTCTCTCATTGAAAATATGTACAGTCACAAATGCACAAATGGAAGAATTTCCTTCTGTTGATGGATGAATAAATGCCCCATCATACATAATTTTCTGTATCCATTCACCAATTAAGGGCTTATTTGACAGTGAATTTGACTATCAAAAATATAAAACTGAGATAGTGATTTCTTTTTGGTAATTAATAATGAGTATAGTTGCTGTGTTATATGAATAGTTCTATTTTTAGATTGTAGAGGAAGCACTATACTACTATACTACATTATACTACTTTCCAGAGAGTAGTATATACCAATTTATATTTCGATTACAGTGTAAAGGTCTTCGTCTTCTCCACATCCTTACCAATTCACATTATAATTTTCTAAAGATTTATTGATTTATAAGTGAGGCAAACCAGAACACTTCTGCCACATGTGACACCAGTGATCAAAACTAGAGCTTTCCACATGTAAAAATTATACTCTATCCTTCTGGTTGCAGCTTGTATTCTTACTGTTTTAATACTGTTTTTGAAATAGGGACAATGTGATGTTTTACTGTTGTTTTGACTTGTATTTGATTTGCATTTCTGATAATTAGTGACATTTAACTCCTTTATGTATTCCTGTAGATAAAAAATATTTTAAATGTTTGTAAAAAAAAGAAAAAAGTTGGTATATTATATTAAACTAAAAGACTCTGGGCGGGGGGTAGATAGTATAATGGTTATGCAAAGAGACTCTCATACCTGAGGCTCCCAAATCCCAGGTTCAATCCCCCGCACCCACATACACATGAGCTGAGCAGTGCTCTGGTAAAAAAAAAAAAAAAAGACTCTGAGGTGGGAGGGGGCTTCAGGTCCTGCAACATGATGGCAAAAGAGGACCTAGTGGGGGTTGGATTCTTATGTGGAAAACTGGGAAGTGATATGCATGTACAAATTATTGCATTTACTGTCGACTATAAAACATTAATCTCCCAATAAAGAAATTAAAAAATAAATGTTTATTCAGATAGTTTACACATTTGATTTTTCCCCTTCAGCCTTTTATCAGACATATGATTCAAGAACAGCTCTCCTCATGGGCGGCTTGCTTGCTTTCTCAGTGTTCATTTTTTTTCTTTGTGTGTGTTTTTTTTTTTTTCTTTTTTGGAAGGTTAATGGTTTATTTTTAGTACAGTGGTTGATGCATGGGTACAATTTTTCATCTCACCAAGATATATGTTTGAAAACACTCAGTCAAAAAATGAGGTCTGTCATAAGTGAACTTCAAAAACATTATGCCCACTAAAATAAGTCAGAGAAAGATGAATGTTATATGACCTCATTGATACATAAAATCTAAAATATACTGAAATCTTGGTAGGGAGAACAGACACCTAGACCCCACTGACAGTTTCCAGAGGTGGGGTTTGGTGAACATGTTCAGAGGTGCACATTTCTAATCATAATATAGATAAGCCCTGGAAATGGTATGTTCACCATGGAGACTATAGTTAACAAAAATATGTGTATCTGATTTAATTATGATTGACAAGTCCACTAGATAAGAGGGGGACAATCCCACACAATTCCCCAAACCAGAGTTCCATATCCCATCCACTCCATTGGAAGCTTTCCTATTCTTTATCCCTCAATAATATTATATATGCCTGAAAGCTGGTAAGACAGTAGATCTTAAAAGTTCTCATGAGAAGAAGAAAAATTTGTGAGCATGTTTCATGAGAGCATGTTTCAGTAAACTCATTCTGGCAATAATTGTGCAATATGTACGCTTATATGAAAACATTATATTGTAACCTAAAATTAGTGATTCTGTGTAAGTTATAGCTCAATACAAATAATTCAAAAAATGAAAAAAAAAAAGTACGGTCCATTCCAGCAGATCCAGGTACTCTAAAGGAAAGAAGTGGGAGAAAAGTTAGAGGAGGGGAGTTGGGCGGTAGCACAGCAGATTAAGCGCAGGTGGCGCAAAGCGCAAGGACTGGCTTAAGGATCCTGGTTCAAGCCCCTGGCTCCCCACCTGCGGGGGAGTCATTTCACAAGCGGTGAAGCAGGTCTGCAGGTGTCTAGCTTTCTCTCCTCCTCTCTGTCTTCCCCTCCTCTCTCCATTTCTCTCTGCCCTATCCAACAACAACGACATCAATAATAACTACAACAATAAAACAAGGACAAACAACAAAACGGAATAAATAAATAAATATTTTAAAAAAACCTCAAAAAAAAGTTAGAGGAGATGGGGAGTTGGGACTCAGTGTCCCATGTTGGAAGAAGATGACAGGTCGATTGAGAATGCCATGCAAACACATATATTACAGGGAGTCATGAAACTATACATATGACAGCAATAGTCCTGTAAACCGTAATTTTTGCTGGAGGCCAGACCTGGTTATGTGCACATAGTACTACATGCAAAGACTAGTGTTCAAGCCCCCATTCCCC
This sequence comes from Erinaceus europaeus, assembly GCF_950295315.1. NCBI lineage: Eukaryota > Metazoa > Chordata > Mammalia > Eulipotyphla > Erinaceidae > Erinaceus > Erinaceus europaeus. Next base: position 8,659,127 of record NC_080180.1, on the reverse strand, counting down.
ACCTGCAGGGGTATTTCCCTCTCTTTATCTCCCCATCCTCTCTCAATTTCTCTGTCCTAATAACAATAATAATAATAATAAATTAAAAGCATTTTAAAAAGGAAAGAATGGTTTCAGGAGTGGTGGATTCCTAGTGCTGGCACTAAGCCCTAGCAATAACCCTAGTGGCAATAAATAAATGAATAAATTACTTAATAGAACTGTAACTTTTGCCAATAATACAAAAAAGGAGATTGACAAATTGATATTCAGATTTAAATTTGGCATAGAACTTGTACCCAACAGAAATACTTATAAACATTAACAAACCCTAGAGTCGGGCGGTAGCACAGGGGGTTAAGCACACGTGGTGGAAAGAACAAGGATCAGCATAAGTATCCTGGTTTGAGCCCCTGGGTCCCCACCTTCAGGGGGGTTGCTTAACAAGCGGTGAAGCAAGTCTGCAGGTGTCTATCTTTCTCTCCCCCTCTCTGTCTTCCCCTCCTCTCTCCATTCCATTCTGCCCTATTCAACAACACTGACAGCAATAATAAATACAACAACAATAAAAAAAGAGACAAGGGCAACAAAAGGGAAAATAATTAAATAAATATAAAAAGTATTAACAAAGCCAAATGCCCTAATTGAATCAATTGATGTGGAATTTTAAAAATAATTGATTAAGCAAATGATTAATCAGTTATTTTATTAACTCATCCATCTAAAGGGCAGAATAAATGGGCTCGAGTGGCTTGCTTTGAGATACTGTTACCTCCCCTCGAAGGTATGTGTTCTACCAAACCACGCACACCTAAAACCCATATGATGTTATCAAGCAGTGTTGTATCAATAAAAAATGTAACTAAAACTGAGTCTGACAGTTACCCTAATGATTCTAAATGTCTGAAAACAGAGGCAATGACTTCTGTATTCATTTTCAGACTTTCTACAACAAACACGTTTTTAATTCATGAAATGAGAAGTTCTAATAAACAATGCCATAAAACAGTTATATCAAAAGTAGGCAAAGCATATATTTAAAAAAAATTCAGAGTGAGTTTCAAGAACAATCAAGGACAAAGAAAGAGCCCAAAAGAGGGGAATTCATACTCTGTGGACCTATTAATTTATCCACAAATTAATTAAGTAGTTTTCTTTCAGTGATACCCACAGTTAATAATATTCACAGCAGTAACATAATTTACAGACTCTCAACATATTTGAAGTTTTAAAAATAAGAACTAGTATCAACACAAATGATTAGGGAAAAATCACATTGAGTTTTGGAATATGCAGATCATCAGAGTTTAATATATTGTGAATGGAAACACAGATGCTTCTAGTAACATTCAAGGGGACCAGGCCTTGGCACACCCAGTTGAGTGTACGTGTTACCAAGTGCAAGGACTCGGGTTCAAGCCCCCTTTCCCTACCTGCAGGGGGTATGAGCCACAAGCAGTGAAGCAAGTGTGCAAGTGTCTATTTGTTTATTTTTCTTCCTCCCTATCACTCTCTCTGTCTTATTTAATATAATAGAGAGGGAAAGAAATGAAAATATGGCCACCAAGTGCAGTGGATTCATAGTGCCAGCTCAGAGCCCCAGCAATAACCCCAGTGGCAACAGTAATATAATCATCATCATCTTTACTATCCGATATTTACAGTGGAATTTAATTTTTATGTTTATACATTTATTTGACCATATACATAATATCACTAATTACTAGATTAAAAAAAAAACAAGGAATTTTTTTCTGTATTGTTTGCTACCATAGACCAGTGAGTCAAAGAGTTTCTAGCACTCACTTAAAGTTCAATACACATTTACTGAGTCTCCCTCATGTATCAGCTTCAGGTGGTAAACACTGGTTGGTTTGCCCTTGAAGAAGTTCCCAGTTTCAATCACTGTCAGTGTGAATGTGTGCAGGTATGTGTAGATGTCCATAGAATAGAATAGAATAGAATAGAATCTCTTTCTCTTAGTCACTTCATCTTTATGAGATGATTTTGTTTTTACTTTGTTGATATGCAGTGCTATTAAATGAGGATTTATTATCCTTCTGCTTTTTCTTTTCTTTTTTTTTTCTTTGCAGTTTTACTGGTAGCTACAGCACATAACAATTTTCAAATAGTTTCTAACACTGGCCAAACCATTTCATTAACTAGATTCTTCTATTGTATAAATATAGAGCATATGTAATTCACTGGAGCCATAAGGAAGCATCAGTTGGTCTTTGCAAGACACTTCTGGCATGAGGATTAATATCCTCAGAAGAAGAAGCAGGTTAAAGACCCTTAAGTAACCTACAGCCACTTGGTCATTACCTTGATATTCCAAGGCTATTTAGACACCTGATGATGCAAGCTTACACTGCATAGTTCTGAGTGCCTCATAACTGATTTAATCATTACGGCATATCATATCATTTAACACAACTCTGAATGTGGCATTTCTAGGTACATTCTTTTTCATTTGTTTGTTTATTGGTTAGAGACAAATTGAGTGAGAAGGCGAAAACAGAGCGGGAGACACACACACAGAGAAAGAGAGAGAGAGAGACCTGCAGAACTGTTTAACCACTCACAAAGCTGTCCTCTTGCAGGTGGGGGCTGGAGGCTTGAACTGGGTCCTGAGCATTGCAATGTGCACTCAGCAGGGTGAACTCCTGCTTGGGCCCCCGGGGACATTATTTTTAAGAGAAGGAATTTGGCAATATTTACAGAAAAGAGTTCTGAGATGGGAAAAGTATAAAGGCTAGGAGAATTAGGAACACTTTCAAGAAGACAAATGCAGATACTTCCTCACCTGTATAGAAAACAGCTTAAAAGGATAATAAATTGATACTGCCATTTCAAGTCTCACAGCAATTGCCATTTTCACTCTCCTGGGAGGGGGGTAAAAATCTAGCTCCTAGGGGCCAGGTAGTGAAATACTTGATAGAGCGCATGGAATCCTAAGCACAAAAGACCTGTACAAGGATCCCCATTGAGCCTCTGGCTCCCCACCTGCAGGCGGTCACCTCACAAGTGGCAAAGCAGATATGCAGGTGTCTCTCCTTCTCACTCTCTCTCTATCTTCCCTTCCTCTCTCAGTTTCTCTCTGTCCTATACAACAAAAATGGGGTTTGTGCACCGGATTAAGGCCCATGGTATGAAGCGAAAACACAGGTGCACAAGGATCCCGGTTCAAGCCTCTGGTTCCCCTCCTGCGGGGGGTGAAGTGGGGGGTGGGGAGGGGAGTGTGCCACTTCACAAGCAGTGAAGTAGGTCTGCAGGTGTCTATCTTTATTTGCCCCTCTCTGTCTTTCCATCCTTTCTAAATTTCTCTCTGTTCTATCCAACAACAACAGCAGCAACAACAAAAACAACAACAAAAGATGGCCTCCAGGAGCAGTGGATTCATAGTGCAGGCATTGAGCTCCACCGATAACCCTGGAGGCAAATAAATAACGAAACAAAAAAAATGGGGGAGAAAAATCTGCACAGGAGCAGTGGATTCGTAGTGCTAACACTGAGCTCCAGCCATCAAAAACACTCCACCCAAAAAAACAAAAAAAAACAACCAAAGGAAAACAATCTCTATAATTCTTATAAACATTATTTCAAAACATGGAGTTGAAAAATCCAATTTCAATCCCAGGATTATCCTCCTATGTCAATGGCAAATTTCCTGACAATTCAGCCACACTGGTTTCTCCTGAGCCCATTTTCTAAGCTAACTGCTGCCAGACAACTTGCATTCATCAAGTCCCAGATTTTCCTAGTTTAACCTCCAGGACCACATATGACTGAGTTCAGTGGTGCTTTGGTATCTCTCTCTCTATCTCTTTCTCGTGAAATGGATATCTCTTTGAAAATCAATACCCAAGGTCCCTTTACTCCTTTCAGATCCCCTGCAACCTTCCCACAGAATTTTTCTAAGTACTTAGATGTAACAGAAGCTGGATCACAGTGACCCTTACTCCCACCACCACTTACACACACCCGGAAAATAAAACACAACTCATCTTTGCTGCTACTAGAGTCTGGCTATGCCATGTGCAATCTCCCCCACAACCTCATAAGTTTAATTAATAAGCAAATTGTCCCTGCATAACAATAGCATTCCATGAGCCATGCTGCCTAGAATCAAAGAGAAGCATGCCAACAACCTGGTTGTTAACCTCCGTTAGCATAAGCACATGACCTCCTCAACACTTGAGTGTGGACTGGATTTGATTTTTGTACCAAAGTGAAGGACTCTGGGAAGAAAGGAGGAGAGGGAGTTGAGTGGGGCTTTGGGGCTATGATGAAGAAAAAGGATCAAGGCTGAGTTTGAGAGTGTTTTACTAACACACATCACAGGCAGATGAAATATCTTACCCATATATCAACAATAGTACCATTAACCTCCCCCCCAAAAATAGAAAAGTGTTTTATTATATTTTCTCACCACAGTTATGCCCCTTTTATATTCCTACACACCTTTGCATATACATAGGCTACCCCAAAATGTTTAAACTGCTTTTTCCTCTCAACTTTGAATTGAACTCCAATGCAAACATTACCTTCTCTTTCAATTCTTTAACACTTCTGTTTGACATGTCTAGATTTAGTGATTCTTTGTAGTTAAACATAATATTTTAATCACATATATGGTTTTATTCACCTGAGCCATGTCTCTGTAGACTGGTGAACTTAGCATGTCATTTTGATCTTCTATATCATTAAAAATTCTAATAAATGGTCATGACCCAAAATGTCTTAAGGGAGCTTGATACAGATTCAAGAAACTGGCTTTTTCTTTCTTTCTTCCTTTTCTTCTTTTATTTTTGTTTTTCTATTTCTATTTATAACATTGTTAATGGCAATAACAACTAATTATATAAGTTGATATTATTTTCTAGATACAGAGTTCTAGGACTTGCTAACAATCTCATCTTATTTCATTTTTTTTCTTGCCTTCAGGGTTATGGCTGGGGCTTGGTGCCTGCACAACAACCTACTGCTTCTGAGAGCATTTTGTTTTTTTTTAAAAAAATTTTTTTTCTTTTATAGGACAGAGAGAAAATTGAGAGGGAGGGGAAGATAGAGAGGGTGAGAGAAACCTGCAGCCCTACTTCACTGTTTGTGAAGCAAGCCCCTCCAGATGGGGAGCAAGGGGATTGAACCAGGATCCTTGCACAAGTTCTTGAGCTTTGTACTATGCACACTTAACCAGGTTGCATTGGATCGACCTTCTCGTGGTGCAACCCGTGAATACCCATTCATTGGGGAAACTGACGATCCTTCCTAGCCAACTGAATCCACATGGATCCCAGTCACTTTCAAAGCCAGCAACAAGCAGCTCCTGACAGCTTTGCTGTTGACTGACTACGGAAGAAGGGCAAAAGCTAGAAGAAGAACTGAACCAGGTGCACCACCACCCAGCCTCCAGTCTTATTTCAATTATAAAATCCATACTTGTACTTGGTATCAGTGTAGGTTTCCACTAGTCATAAGTAATACATGAGAACACGATTCTACATTCCCTTGTTTGTTAATACCCTTGTTAGGAGCTATTGAAATCTCTTTTACTTAAAATTTGCACCCCCTCCCCAACTGTCAGAGGAATAGAGAATAAAAATTCCCATCAATTTTGTAATTACCATTACCATTACATTTTTTTTTAACTTTTCCCTTTCCATCGAGAGGAATCAGCAATCTATGCCCCAAACAGATGTTTTGCACAGGCTCCAGAGATCTCATTCCCTTCAATCTTCCAGCTGGGCCCTATTCCCTAATGCCTAAAGTAAAATCATTTTCCAGAGTGCTAAGGAAGAGTACGAAAAAGATGAAGAGTATAAATTTCCATTTTGTCTATATTTCCCCCCCCCAGCACTATTTTCTTTTCATTTCTTCCCTTGCACGGTTGATACACATACCACAGAGAAAGTAACATCGTAGATTAGAAACATACACGGCTAAAATTCCAAAGGTCTCTCTCTCTACCTTCACCTAACATTGCATAAGAAATGGTTGTTCTGGTGGGTGGACAGATGGATTAATGTGTGTGTGTGTGTGTGTGTGTGTGTGTGTGTGTGTGTGTGTGTGTACATATATATAATTTCCTATTTAAGGAACAGTGTAGTTTGCCCAACACTGGGATTTAAATATAGGATCAGTTGTGTGACATTAAGTCTGTATGTAGAAGCAGCAACTATTTGCTTCTATTTTCTTTATGTGTGAGACATGTCACTTTTTTTACACAAACACTGAATATCTTATACTTTTTAATTTATGTGGCAAGAGGAGACAGTTTTTCTGCCTTCCTACTAAAATCACATACTCTTCTCTTATATATTCTGAGAAGCCAAAGAAATTTAACTGCCAAATTTTGTTTTGATTTCTCTGAAGTGACATTTAAGCTCCCTTCATTGATACTCTCCACAGGTTTCTAACTCAGGTAGAAGTCAAGGTCCCTGCAATAAGTATTCTGTTTTATTTTGCAAAGATCATCTACTTAAAGGCACTCATTAATGCATGATGAGTCGGATAGATTCTAGGGTATATTTTAAGTTAATTATTTTTCTGAACTCTTACCTTTGCTGCTTTGGGCATAAATTAAAAGTCTGAAGTGGGTTCTTTTTATTCTTCAAAAAAATGTGTCTTACACCCATTTGAAAAGATACTTCCAGAGAAAATGCATCTGACTTAAGATCTGAATATAAAAGAGAAATACTCCATCATGAAAACTCTCCACCACAGAAAAAGATAACAATGATTTTTATTGTGGCAAAAGGTACATTTGAAGGTCATTTCCTTGCACTGATTCTAAAGTTTGTTTAGCATCTAGGAGAATATACAAAGATTCAAATCCTGGCTTCTTTAAAGTGGCATTTGGTATGAAAGTATTTGATCAGAGAGAGTATAGGCTCTGCAAGGAAGCCATGCAGTTGGAAATTGTAATGCTTGAAAACAAACCATTTTGCTGTAGTGTAAATAATAGTACGTGTGCAGACTTTCATTTTAATGTCAAAGACCATATTTTCTATTTAGAAAGAATAACTAGTTAAATGCCAAACCCACATTGAAATTCAAACCCCTTTTTTCTTTTTTAGGAAACTAAAGATTTGTTTTCGTGTGTGCTCTATTCAGTTCAGTTCCTCAGTAAGAAAGGTTCCAAAAATCCCAGGGAGGCCTGGTGAGATAGCTCACCTGCTAGTGTGCATGCCTTGCCATGTCCAAGGCCCAGGTTCACCACCCCAGCACACTTTTTCCTCTCTCCTTCTGTTTCTTTGTCACCTTCTATCTGGGGAAAAAAAAAAAAAAAAAAAAAACCTTGGCTGTGCGGGAGAAGAAATAAAGAAACCTCCTTTCTCGTTCAGGTAGTAATTTAAGTAAAGAGCCCTCTGTCTAGAGCCCCTGCTTTTCTGCAATGTCTGTATGTCAGATCACTTTTAGGGAAGCAAAGTTTACAATCCCCTGGAGAGGGCTAGAGAAAGAGTTCACCAGGTCAGATATGTAATTTACCATGTGTTTGGTCAAGGTTTGAGCCCCAGCACCAATCACATGGGAGGTGCTATGGCAGAGGAGAAAGTTCAGGTGTGGTACCTATCAGAATAAACAAGTGATTGGCAGCAATGAAATCACACGTGTCGTGTGTGACTGATATAAACATACTGATTAATAGACCAATTATATATTACATCTTAGTATAATCAGTAATATATTGACATAAATAAGATAAAATGATAAGTGTCTCCAGAGAAATGAGCTTATTTTACTAGCTATTCCGCTCTTCCAATAGATATCCTCCTTTTCTGTCCTTTTTTTTAAATCTTATATATATATATATATATATATATATATATATATATATATATCTCATGCAATGCTTTTTGTTCTTTTTTAAACACTTCTTTATTTTTTTATTTTCCCGTTTAAAATATTTATTTATTAGATAGAGACAGAAAAATTAAGAGGGCATTGGGATATAGAAAGGAAGAAAGAGAGACACGTGCAGCACTGCTTCACTCCTCATAAAGATTTCCTCCTGTAGGTGGGGGCTGGGGTTTGAACCCAGGTCCTTGTGCAGTCAACAGGATGTGTGTGCCACCTTGGAACCCCTGGCATGTATAGGTTTTCAAGATTTCTCACTTCTTGCCATTCTGCTGGAATTATCACTCTATATGTAACTATGATGGCAATATAGTTTCTGTTTCAGTTTAAAGAACATGAACAGATATTACAGAAAATACTTAGGATACTACTTAGGGATATACTTTTTTTTCCCTCCAGAGTTACAGCTGGGGCTCAGGTCTACACTACAAATCCACTGCTTTTGGAGGCCATTTTCTGTTGTCATTGCTGTCATTATTGCTGATGTTGTTGTTGGATAGGATAGAGAGAAATCGAGAGAGGAAGGGAAGACAGAGAGGGAGAGGGAAAGACAGACACCTGTAGACCTACTTCTCTGCTTGTGAAGTGTTCTCCCTGCAAATGGGGAGCTGGGGGCTTGAACCCAGATCCTTGTGCCAGTCCTTGTGCTTAGTACTATGTGCACGTAAACAGGTGCACCCTGGACTTTTTTATTATTTTTTTTTACGTCTCTGAAAGTTTTCCTTCCATGCATCATAACTATTTCATGAATGCCTTTTGTAGATAGCTAGGATTTTGCTGTGTGTGACATGAGATGGACATTTGGCAGATTACAGACAATTCCAGAAAAAAAGAGGAAGAAGAGAACTAGAAGATATAGAGGGACATGGATGGAATGAAATAAAAATCATACTTTTTCAAGAACTTCACTTTTAAAGGATAAAGTATACAGCTGTCATAATTGGGCAATATATAAATCTTACACATTGCCCAAGAGTAGTGCTATAAGATCAAGAATAAGAACCAATATTTACACATGCATATGTATGAAGAAACTACTTCAGAAATTCAATTTCATTTTAAAAGATTATTTAACTGGGTTTTGCCTTATGGAAAAGTCAATTAGTGGTACTTGATTAAGGATGCTGTCCCAGTTACATTTTTCAAATTGACTTAACACTGTCTTACAATGCTACAACAGTTCATAGGAACATGACTATACCTCTATTTGTGTGTAAAATTCACTGTACCTATCACCAAGTTCCAATGGCATCTTCCTGTCAGAAAGACCCCTGTAGAGCTGAAGTGGTGGCTCATAAGGATTGGTGTAAGTCTCAGCATATGTGTAGCCTAAGAACAAAGCCAGGCACTGGGAGAAAGGTATCTCATTCTCTGTTTCTCTTTCTTTCTTTTCTTTCTTTCTCTATCTGAAAGAAAAATTGACTCAGGAACATACTTTTTTCTCTCTTAGCCAGCACATTTCTCTCTCTCTCTCTCTGTGTGTGTGTGTGTGTGTGTGTGTGTGTGTGTGTGCTGTTTATTTCTCCAGTTGCTTATTTTATTTATATTCCACACATGAATGAAACCATCTGTTATTTATTTCACTTTCTAACTCATTTTATTCAGCATAACTACCTCAAATTCCATCCATTTTTATCTCAAAATACCCAAGTTTCATCTCTTAATGGCAGATTAGTATTCCACTGAGTATAGAATCTATAATTTCCTTTCTACTCATCCATCAATGGACATTTAGATTAATTTCATGCATTAACTATTATAAATAATCCAGGTACACTTTCTTTCGTTAACTTTTGGTGCCAGAGATAGAATCCAGGTACATACCTAAGGAATATGCGCTCCACCACTGAGCTATGTATGACCCAGACTCCAGCTACAATTTTTTTCCAGCTACATTTTATATTCAAGGACCACATTTTAAACTCTAAATATGTGTGTTTAAAAAAAAAACACAAACAAACAAAAAATGCCTCCAAATGAGAGAACAAGAAGTCAGGCCATCTCTATGTTGGGACTAGTAAGGATCAACTATTAAGAATATTCTTCCTTGGGGGCAGGGCGGTAATGCAACGGGTTAAGTGCACAAGTGCTAAACACAAGGAACAGCATAAGGATCCCTGTTTGAGCCCAGGGCTCCCCACCTGCAAGGGAGTTGCTTCACAGGCTGTGAAGCAGGTCTGTAGGTGTCTTTCTCTCCCCCCCTCTGCCTTCCACTCCTCTCTCAATTTCTCCCAGACCTATCCAATAACAACAACAACGATAAACAACAAGGGCAACAAAAGGGGAAAAAATAGCCTCCAGGAGCAGTGAATTTGTAGTGTAGGCACTGAGCACCAGCAATACCCTGGAGGCAAAAAAAAAAAAAAGAGGACATTCTCCCTTCAAAACCTATACAATAAATTTTATTTGGCACTAACTTGGAAGATTTAGGGAGATCCCCCCTATTGCCCACTACTATCTTTATGTCTTTTATTATTATGTTAAATATGAGAAACAATTCCTAAAGATAGAAACTGTGCCCACCCCCATCATTCACCACATCAGTGTTGGCTTAGTTGACAGTCTTACCTCATCCCTGACTATTAATTATTATCAGACAATGGCATAAATCACTTTAGAGAATTCTACAACTTACTTGCTTTCTCACTACCAATGCCAGATGTATTTCTAAATCACTATTTTTATAACTCTTTATTCATACAAGTCCCTTGTTTGCTCACATTATCATTTCAAGGACTGAACCATAAAATGGCCATAATTTTGCCAGTGACACTTTTTCAACTAGATTGATTTGTAGATACAAGTTTTCATATTAGCTGAAGGGTTGATTCTATTATACATTTGTTTAAAAGATACTTATGCTCATTCAAAAAGACTGGTCCTGAAATGAGTGCAGCCTAGCATGTTCCTAGCTATGACCACGGAATGCGAGTTCAGACATAAAGGGATGCAGAAGTTATACAGGCTCCTCTGTTAAGCATGGAGAGACAAGTGCCCTAGGTCAGATAGATGGGGTTTACTGTTAATGGTATTTATATACTTTTCCCATATTTTGGAGCTGCTCTGCCCTAATTCAGCTTTCTAGTTCTATTTCCAACTCTGACACCATCTTCCCAGACAATATTTTCAGCTCACCTCATGTTAGCATGCAAAGATTACGGGCCCCTTGGAATATACTTAAAATAGACTTCCTTGCTTCTTCTAACATGAAGACCCCAAATCTCATTTGCTATATCCTTACTATTAGGTTCCTGCTTACTATATAGTTTGTTCTGCTTTATATTTTAATGCTTTTCAGCCACCAAGTTGCAGATGCTACCATGAAGCCAACCTGAATTCCCTGGGCTGACCACCTCACCAATGAGTCCTGGAAACTCACCTCCTCAGAGCTCTACACACTAAGAAAAGATAGAAACAGGCTGGGGGCAGGAATCAACTTCTCAACATCCATGTCCAGTGGAGAAGCAATTACAGAAGCCAGACCTCCCACTTCTGCACCCCACAAAGATCTTTGGTCCATACTCTCATAGAGGAATAAACAGGGAAGTTTCCATTAGAGGGGATGAGATGTGGAACTCTGGTGGTGGAAACTGTGTGGTGTTGTACCTCTCTTAGCCCATAATCCTGTAGATTATTATTAAATCACTAATAAAAAAATACTTCTTGGGGGCGGGCAGTGGTGTCCTCGGTTAAGCACACATGGTGCAAAGCATAAGGACCAGCATAAGGATCCCAGTTCAAGCCACCGGCTCCCTACCTGCAGGGGAGTTGCTTCACAGGTGGTGAAGCAAGTCTACAGGTGTATCTTTCTCCTCCATCCCTAGTTCCCCTCCTCTCTCCATTTCTCTCTGTCCTATCCAACAACAATGACAGTAATAACAACAACCATAACAACCACAACAACGATAAAACAACCAGGGCAACAAAAGGTAAGAAAATAGCTTCCAGGAGCAGTGGATTTGTGGTACAGGCACCGAGCCCCAGCAATAACTCTGGAAGCAAGAAAAATAAATAAAATAAAAAATAAAAAGATACTTCCTGTAAGGCTTTGGACTCTCAAGCTTGAGGTCCTGAGTTCAATCCCCAGCAGCATATGTTCCAGAGTGATGCCTGGTTCTTTCTCTCTCTCCTCCTCCTATCTTTCTCATTAATAAACAAATAAAATCTTTATTTCAAAAAAAGATACTTTTTTATTCAGAATGTATCTGAGGGGCAAAGTAAATAAATACTACCTTTGTCATCATATCAAAATGAACTGAGATATTTTTTAAGGCTTAGCTCTCCATAAAATTATAATCTTTTTTATCATGTTCATATTGTGACCACACTATAAGATACATAGTTCTTTTGGAAAACTGATTATTTGATATAACCTCATCTGTCCCTAATGCTTTTACTGACTACAGGACAAGAAAACTAACTTCAACTAATGTCTTCAAATAATTCAACCCATGATGCATAGGACTAAGGAAAACTTAATATTAACAAACAGCCCAAGAAAGTTTTATAATACACTGTTATGATTTTAAAGCAGAGACTATATAGACATTTTTAGATTTTTCTCTAGTATAATGGCATAATAACACAGAAAGGAAAGGATACAGAAGCACCAAAGCTTTCCCCAACATGGGGGCTGGGCTTATCCTTGACTTCTGTACCCTGTCAGATGAGCTATCTTGTCATCCCCATTTCTTTCATTTAAAACCACTGGAGCAATATATGTGAAAAAATGCCTTGGCGATATAAGCAAATAATTCAGTCAGTGTTTTTTTTTATTGATACATAATTTGATTGGAAAATAGTGAAAGCCAAATTTGAAGTATTTTTAGTAGGTTGCCTTGTGTTTTTTTAGAGAGTGTTTAATACTTGATGCTAAAAGAAAAAGGGAAATCTATGTCCAAGGTGTTTTCATCAATACTCTGTGTAAACAGTTCACTCTTGTACTGAGATATAATATTGTTCTCTGGCCTCACCGGAACAGCAGAGTTGTCGAGACATAATTACTGAAGCTCCAGTACATGGGTTTTTGACACAGTCATTTGCTCTTTGTATCATCTTTGGCAAGTACTTAACCTTCTGGTTCCCTCTATTTCTCATTTTTAACATAAAGGTTATGATAGTGGTGCTGGGAAATTTATCATGAGTCCATTTGTACAATTACTGAAAACACCTATGTGCTAGGTTTGGTTTTAAATTTATTTCTAAGTGAAGATATGCAAGAGGAATGAGAGGGTGACTTATTTTAATTGGGTATTTATGGTTATTTTTAAATTCCCACCACCAGAACTCCATATCCCATCCCTCCCCTGATAGCTTTCCTATTCTTCATCCCTCTGGAAGTATGGACCCCACCAAATATCTTTAACTAATATCACATACAACTGTTACACCTCATCACTCCTTTAACTTAAATTTATTTTTCACTTTATGTTGAATCATAATTTTCTTTTAATTCTATAGTGTAATATCAAACTCTGTCATCTTATAAAATTCCATTTATAATGAATTTGTCATCTTATAAAATTCCATTTATAATGAATTTTAACATATAAGTATTACAATCACAAAAAGATACTCTTAAAGATAGGTATATATCTTTAGTAATATTGATTGTATGCGTACTGGTGGGTCAATTAATAGAGACAAATAGTTTAAGTGCCTCAAGGAGAAATCTGGTCAGATACTGTTTTAAAATGATTAACTACCAAAATCCCAAATAGCTGGAAAAATAAATACAAAATGAATTCAAAGCACAAAACCTTCCTTTAGTATGTTAACAAAGGCACAGAAAACTTATTTCCCACTTATATTGTCATATGGATTAAATCACAAAGTGCCAATATCCTTCTAGGTTCATTGAGAAGTACAAGATGAAAGAGTCCTAGTTACAGGTAGGAACGTAACATGATGGACATCTGAAATGAAACACCGTACGGGGGGACACAAACTATCAATTTCCTTCTCTTGGTAACCATTCTTTAGAGCTGGTGTTGCCAGCTGGTGTGGTGTTCAATTACTCTATAGAGCCACTAGCCTATAGTCCGAATAAAGTCATGTAGATCTGTCTAATACAACGTTTAGAAAATATACCGGAAATATGTGGAAGAGATGTCAGTGAAACTAAACATTGTGTGAACATGGCTTTCTTTTTCACATCGTCAGATTTTTCCCAGCATTCCCTCCATTTCTCCAAATATCAAATTCCAGTCCCATGGATATAGAACCATAAAGGTAGCAGTTATGACCTACAGTCACTTTTGCTGATACATGCTAGCCCAGCAACAGTGGGTAAAAGCTTCAAAATGACTGTAAACACTTTTTAAAATATTTATTATTTATTTTATTTATCAGATAGAGAAGGCAGAGGGGGAGGTAGAGAGGGAACAAGGCAGAGAGACACCTTTAGCCCTACTTCACTACTCATGAAGCTTCCCCCCTGCAGGTGGGGATCAGGAGTTTGAACCTGGGTCCTTGCACACTGTGATGTGTGCACTTAATGACGTGTGTGGGATGCATTGGATCGACCTTCTCGTGGTGCATCCCGTGAATACCCATTCATTGGGGAAACTGACGATCCTCCTTCCTAGCCGACTGAATCCACATGGATCCCAGTCACTTTCAAAGCCAGCAACAAGCAGCTCCTGACAGCTTTCAACCTGACGCTGTTGACTGGCTACGGAAGAAGGGCAAACGCTAGAAGAAGAAGAATGACGTGTGCCACCACCTGGTTCCCACTGTGAGAACTTTCTGACCTAACTACTATTGTGACTATCCCAAAGTCATGAGAATGTGCTCAACTACACTTACAAGGCTCTAAAACTCTATATACTTATATAAACTGCCTATAAAAAATGTAGAGCAAAATGCTTGCTTACCTTCTGTTAGATATCTGAGAAGTTATCTACATGGGCAGTGACAGGATCCTTTCTCCCCTGGGTCTCCCTATGAATAAAAGTGATAAGATTGTAGAACTCTGAATTACCCAAAGGATTGTCTAATAGGTTCCCAGTTGCCATACGGCTATATGTGTTTACTTCAACATGTATAAAGAAGGTCAGGTAGAAAACATAAAAGTAAATCAATACAACTTGGCATCTCACTATCTCTGTTCTAGCGTGTCTGAGTAAGGTTACCAGTGCCCACTCCGTTTACTGGTGCCTCACCAAAGAGCCAGGAGGAAGAACATTTTCCCTCCTTGCTCAGCCTGTGTTTTGTGTGAGGTGACTACATGTGAAAAAAAAAAATCCCATATAAACCCAGAAGGGTTGCTTATTTTCTCTTCTTGTTTTGCTTTGCTTTTTAACTTTATTTATAAATGGCAATGATGTTATATGAGAATACAAAAAATTAAAAAGCTGTTAATATGAAGGAGAAATTTCTGTTCTGTAGTTTCTAGCTTATTGCTCTACAATACACATCTTTTCAAACAAATAATACATATTAATAACTGAAATAGTGCTCAAACCTTGCAAGACTGAAAGAAGGATGGAATACTGCATAAAAATATTATCTTCCAAACCTGGTTTGTTATTCTATCCTTGAATATCTTTGGTAAAATTATTTCTTACAGGATGTAATAATATACTTCTTACTTGTTTTTTCATAATTTTCAATCTAGTTGCTGACAATATTAGCAGTGGATATTTGCATTGATTTTCATAGGGTAATGTTAGCATTATTGGCTAATAATAACTTAACTGAAATAAACATATTTGGTGTAGTTCTTTAAGTATAAGAATTGGGGGACATTGGAAGTTATGGAAATGATGGGTCAGGAAATACATAAAAGTTTAACATTAACATATATTTAAATTTTTCTGGTTATTTTCTTTTTGAAGGCTAAGCTAAGGATTATTAATATTTTAAATGTTTGCTAAATTGTATAATGCTGTTTCGACTCATGTTTAATTATCTATGAATTTCCACTTCATTATGTTAATTTATGTGCAAACTGCATATTCCCTTTTATGCTTATTAGATTATTCATATTTTTCAAATACATTTGGAAATGACCTTTCCTTCAATCCTAGAAATCCTATAGAAAAGGGAGGAAGATTGATGATACTCATAACTGTTAAACAACTCTAACTCTTGGAAGAAAAAAAATGGGTGTGTCTCAGCATAGAGTGTTAAGAGAGTAAGATATGAAATAGGTCATTCCTAGTTAGCTGACAATAAAGCTATTTTATAGATATAGCAAAGCAAAACCAAAATAAATTAAATGAAAATTGAAGGCAATATAATGAATTACATTGGAAGACAATCCTGTCCATAAAGGGAGAGCAGAGTAAAGCCATAATAAAATCCCATTTTTTAAAATTTATTCCTTTGAGTAGCCACCAAATCATCAGACAAAACCATACTAGTAGTGTTCTAACAGTTATAAAAAATATTCATTACACCATTTTTGCATGGCTATGTTAAAACAAAAAAAAAGTACATCATTTATCTTTCTACATAATTGGGTTTCTGATATGTTGTTTATTCTATTTTTGTTCTTTAAGTCACTGTGATTTTGTTACATTATCTTGTATTTTCGTTGCATTTCAGGTATCCTCTCCCAATCTGTGTCTTCTCTTTTAATTCTGTATATGAGGACTTTCAAAACTTGATTTTTAAACTTTCCCATTCTACCCAGAAAGGGACCCACACTCTCTCCCAACGCAAAGGGAAACTTTCACAATGTTCAGAGCCCTTGAAATTTTGCAGATGAAGAAAGAGCCTGTCCCCAGATTCCTTGCAGTAGAAACCCCCACTTGGCTGGAATGAACCTTGAATTTCAAACTGAACACTCAGAGACAGGGCAGGAGGAGATAAAAGGGAAAGAAGGGAGTCGGGCAGTAGCGCAGCGGGTTAAGCGCAGGTGGCGCTAAGCCAAGAATTGGCTTAAGGATCCCGGTTCGAGCCCCCGGCTCCCCACCTGCAGGGGCGTCGCTTCACAGGCGGTGAAGCAGGTCTGCAGGTGTCTTTAAAAAAGAAAAGAAAAAGAAATGAGAACACATTACCTCGGGTGTCCAAAGAGAATGTGGAAAAACTTCGGCCTTTGGCTTTTGGAATTGTGGGCACTGGAAACCTGGCTGATGTCAATATCTCAGTTTCCAGGAATACAAACCAGCAAGCTGTGCTGAAGTTTGCTGCCACAGCTAAGGATTCTGCAAACTGCTGCTGACTTCACTTCTGGAACCTCACTAGCTCAGTCCAGGCTGCCTTCAAGGGGCTGCAACTCTCAGTGGCTTCTGACCTCAGGGCCTTGCCACGGGCCTATTTTAACCTGCTATCACTTCTGGCGAACATGGTCTCTTCTCTACACGTTACGTGGACACTGCTAACTCCTGCAGTCTGCATTGCTGGACACTGACCTGGAAAGTTCTGAGCATGAGCGGCATCACCCTGGAGAAACTGACACAGGAAGTCTGGCACCTGCGTGGCTCCAACCCCCCCATGAACACTCCTGAACAGGGAAGTTCTGCACATGCGTGGTACATGCTGAAGGCCCTTGGTTGCTGAAAGCATCTGCACCTGTGCCCCCCCCCCCCGCCACCCCCACCTTCCCGTGAGCATCTGTGGCTACCCCACCATCTCCATCCCACTGCATCTCCTAGATGCTGAGCAGGAAGTGAAGGGCAAGCAGGTGCTCCACAGGCTGTGACCTAGGAGGGATTTTAGGATGAGCAGATTGCGCCAGCAACCAAATTCATACCTGGAGAGGCAGCCTGGTGTCCATGTGGCCAGTAAATTCCCTCTCAAGCTTCCGACTCTTTTCCACCATTGAAGAGGCTGCAGCTCTCACTGCTCAGGCCACTGAACTCCTAGGAGCAAACACGAAGAAAACAAAGGCTGTTCTTGCAAGGACTCTTGCACAAATAATAGCAGTAAAGGTAATGGAAAATAGCCCCATAAACCACCTACCCTGGTAGTAGGACACAGGTGTTTTTTACTTGCCTCATTTGGTGAGCTATTTATCAGATATTGAATAAAGTCAATAACGATAATGCCCATTTAGTTTACATTTTGATATCTGCATAATTTGCTGATTTATTATTTTAGCTACCTCCATATTAAAAGAGAGGGATGTCTTCTCTGTGAAAGTTCACATTTTTTTTATGAAGGCTTTTTACTAAGACTTACCACTTTATTTTAAAAGGTAACCTTTTAAAAAAATAAACACCTAGAGGTGCGTCTATTATTAATATTGAGATGTTCTGAAGTTTCCCGTTTTCTAACTTCTTTCCTCAGTATTTCATGTGGAAATAGAAGCAGATTAAAAAAATAAACACCTAGAGGTGCGTCTATTATTAATATTGAGATGTTCTGAAGTTTCCCGTTTTCTAACTTCTTTCCTCAGTATTTCATGTGGAAATAGAAGCAGAGAAAGTTCTTCCCCCCCCCCCCCCAGGGTTATTGCTGGGCTCGGTGCCTGCACCATGAATCCACCGCTCCTGGAGACCATTTTTCCCCCTCGTTGTGGTTATTATTATTGCCATTGTTCGTTGTTGGATAGGACACAGAGAAATGGAGAGAGGAGGAGAAGACAGTGAGGGGCAGAGAAAGACAGACACCTGAAGACCTGCTTCACTGCCTGTGAAGCGACTCCCCTGCAGGTGGGGAGCCTGGGACTCGAACCGGGATCCTTACGCTGATCCCAGCGCTTTGCGCCACATGCGCTTAACCCACTGCGCCACCGCCTGACCCCCGAGAAAGTTCTTTTTATTGTTATTTTGTTTTTATCTATGCTTTCTGAATAATTTCCTTTTTTTTTTCTTTCTGGCTTACAGATTCATGTGCTACGTTTGATGCATGTCATCAGAGGCATATTTTTCCATGGATTTTTACATACTGTGCATATAACTTCTGGTAAGTTGCACCTTTTGATCTTTTTTTATGCGTTGTTATTCCATTAGTACAAGGCTATCTATTGCTCCAAATGTCTCAGAGGGAGACTATTCAGTGACTTTGTTGACAATGCTGAGATGTCTTTGTTTAGCATTCATTCTGCCTTCCAATTTTGAGCTCTTAATGTCACTTTCTCTGTGTTCCTGTTTAATTCAGGTTGAGTTACTCTTATTCTTTTTGTTTTTTAATAAGTACTTCTTAGATCTTTCAATTATGGAAACCTGGTAACAGCTTTGGTCTGGACTCACACAAGTTTGATCTGACACTTGGATTCAGGTTGAAAATATTAATCCTTTTTTTTAGTAAGTGGGTGCTTTTTATTATTATTTGTTAATATTTATTTTTTCCCCTTTTGTTGCCCTTGTTTAACATTGTTGTGGTTATTGATGTCGTTGTTGTTGGATAGGACAGAGAGAAATGGAGAGGGGAGGGGAAGACAAGGGAGAGAAAGACAGACACCTGCAGACCTGCTTCACCACTTGTGAAGCAACTCCTCTGCAGGTGGGAAGCAGGGGGCTCGAACCGGAATCTTTATGCTGGTCCTTGCACTTTTATAAATGAAGTTTTTAATATTTCCTTAACATTCCATTTTGTAGGAATAAACTTTAATTCTCTTCTTGTATTTTAGATAATGGTTGTTACATATTGTATGCCTTCTTAAACTATAAACTATATAATACATACAATATCTGAATATGCTATTTGGAAGAGCATCATGATTCTGTGAGCTGATATTTTCTTCAATGGATAATGTAAAAACATTCATTTGGAAAAGACCTATACAAAGTACAAGATAGATTCATGAATTTTAATGTGTCAAACTATACAAGTATACTGATACAGTTTAGGATTTCTTATTAAAATAAACTTATAGAAGCTGGGGAGATACCATACTGGTTATGCAAAGCGTTCAGATCTCAGGCTTTAGGCCCCAAGTTCAGTCCCCAGCACCACCATAAGCCAAACTAAGCAGTATTCTCATTAATAAATAAATAAATTTAAAATTGAACCCCTGAAAAGCTACCAATTGTCAAATTGTGATGTTGTATTAAGAAAAGTTTCTGCAATTATATAAAAATAAATTAACTTTTCAAATCAGTACGCCAGTTTCTCTTTATGCGCTAAAACTATAAAAAGCATTAAAATCAAAGAATGAAGTCATAGAACAGAGAATCAAGTTTATCTGTTTTTACACAAACATCAGGTTGCGAAAATTAAACATATTACTACCTTTACAATCATATATATTAAGTTGAAATGTTTCTTTAAATTTTATTCAACAGAACACTGTATTGAATTTCATCATTACTTTTCAATCTTCCCTTCCTGTCCTCTGACAAGCAGGATCCAAGACTCAAATCAGATGAGAGGACAGGATTAAATTCTGGGACATTCTGCTCATCAACCCAAGGCTCTTTCTGTCCCTACTTGTTAGTGGTTCTTCAGGTTTCTGAATGTTCTCTGACAGATGAGAAAACCCTGTGGAGTTCCCCTTGACTAATTTCTTCAAGGACAGACAGCTGGGTGTGGGTGGAGGCCTTGTGAAAACTCAGGTGCTTTCAATGTTAGTTCTCTCACTGCAACATTTGGCATTTCAAAGACTTAGGTATATCTTCTGTGTAATTTTATCCCAGCAACTCCTCTTTAAAGGCAATGTGTAACTTCTTGCTGCTCAGAGCACTTGACAGAACAAGTGCACCAAAGTCTATAATACTTTAGTGTCCAAGTATAGACACAATGTTGTACAGTGGATCTTGGCAACATTTTCCTTGTAGCTAACAAATTCCAAGTCATTGAATTGCAATTGCATTTTCTTACACCTACCCCTTAGACAATTAGCATTTTAAATGTAATCCCTCAGTCTGGCCTATCTCACTTAGCATAATATCCTCAGGGGTAAATCAAGTCCTTGCATAAAACAGGGGATCCCTCTTTAAAAGCACGTTCTGTTGTATGTATATACTGCAATTTATGTTTTCATTAACAGACTCTTAGGTTGCTTCCAATCTTAGCTATCATGAGTAATGCTGCAGTAAGCACAGAGTTGCAGAGGTCTCTTCAAATTCCTGATTTCAAGGTTTCTCTTAGGCATCCAGAAGTTGGGTTCTCCATCATAGAGTGCTTCTAGATTTGGGCTTCTGAGTGAAAACTCTATGCTGCCTTCCGTAACAACTGTAACAGTTCTTATTCCCACCAAGCAAGGGTTCAAATATCCTCCCCACCTTTTTAATACTTTGGTCTTTTGTTGTTTGATCATTGTCATCCTAATGCATGCAAAGATGTTATTTACTGTCACTTCACAGGCAGTGAAGCAGGTCTGCAGGTGTCTATCTTTCTCTCCCTCTCTGTCTTCCCCTCCTCTCTCCATTTCTCTCTGTCCAACCAACAATGACAACATTAATAACTATGACAACAATAATAATCAAGGGCAATAAGAGGGAAAATAAATAAATAAATAAATAAAGATAATATTTACATAAAGAAAAGCTATTCTCCAGAATTCTTATATGAATTATGTCCTGAGCTTAAAAAAAATGAGAATTACTGGTATGGATTCTATTAGGTGAAATATATATATATGTTTGACTTGAACAAATAGCCTTTAAAACTTGTTAGAATGCATCCTAGCCAATAATATTTCTCAGCTGTTTGTGTTGGTTTTTATCTGCAAAAATCTTCTGTCTAATTATCTTTTATAGCCATCTGGGTTGTGAGTTATTGCTGGGTCTTGTGCCTACATGATGAATCCATAGCTCCTGATAGTCATATCACCCACCCCCATGCCTTTTTTGTTTTGTTTGTTTAATTTTGTAGGATAGAGAAATTAAGAGGGGAGAAGGAAATAGAGAGGGAGACAGAAAGAAACCATGGAGCTCCTCCTCTGGAGGTAAGGTCTAGAGCCTTGAACCAGGATTCTTGCGCTTGGTAATATGCACTCCACTAGGTGTTGTACCTGCTAGAATCCCTTTGATTGTGTCTTGAAAGAGACTTTTTTCCGAGGTAGAGGACTTTACTACTGAGCCACCTACCCATACCATGAGTCAGTATCACATCGTCTATGGCCCCATGTTTTAAAAGCTGTTTAATGTTTGTTTTCCCATCTTTTAAAATGATTTGTGGTCTAAGGAAACACCTGATACTTGATAATGATTAGTCCATAACCAAAATGCTCCTTTTCCCCCCATTACCTTTTATTGCTATTTCCCTGATTAATTAAATTAGCCTTATATTAATATATGGCTTAATAACATTTTGAAATGCATAGGGCCAGGGAGTGGCGCATCTGATCTACTGGATGTGCAAGGACCCTAGATGTGCAAGGACCCTAGTTTAAGCCTCCCGTCCCCCCACTGCAGGGCAGAAGCTTTGCGAGCATGAAGCAGAGCTGGGGGTATCTCTGTGACCCCCTTTCTAGCTCCCTCTTCTATCTCAATGTCTCTGTTTCTACCCAAAATAGATATTAGTAAAGGAAAACAAAGCAAAAAAATTATTTTGGATATATATATATATAGTAACTACACTGTGTGTGTGACTTAGAAGAACATGCATGGAGCTGTAGTGATAGTTGGCGAGGCAGGGCGCCTGTATTGCTGTGATGGGATCTAGGTTCAAGTCCTACCACCACAGCTGAGGTGGCGGCAGCTGAGGTCGTGCTAGTGCTGTGGTGCCTTGCTCTCAGGCCCTCCTTTCTCTCTTCCTCTGTCTCACTGTCTGTCTGACTCAGCAAATGGTCTAAAATGGTGAAGTCACATTACGCGGGGCACTAATTCCATAATAATAATAGTAGTAGTAATAGTAGTAATTATTATTATTGTGATAGATATGTGTTTTTCTTATTGAAGAACTGACTGTTAGGTGAGATAAGCCCCTGCGGGTTACAGTTGACTGATTTTCACTTCAGATTTCAGCTGTAAATTGTTTGTCTGTCTCCATACTCGCCTTGGACAGGTGACTGACTGAGGCATGTTCTTCTAAGGTAGACCTCAGCAGAACACAGGGCAGGTCATCTTCCTCAGGTACATTGAACAGTTCCTTCATTCTTATTGTGCTTCAATCACTGATCCAGATACATGACATAGTCAATTCCAAAGTCAATTTTTTTTTATGAAAGTATATTCTTCGTACTGTGAGGCAGCAAGGTCCATGAATATATACTAACACAAAACTCTAAAGAAAATGTCTCCTACAACATAAACGTGTCTCTGTCTCATTTAGTAAGTTTAAGACAGCCAAAAGTCAGGCCATCATGCTTTATTTCCGTCATTTCTTTAAAAAAGTTTATTTATAAAATGGAAATATTGTCAAGGCCAATGGATAAGAGGGGTACAATTCCATGCAGTTCCCACCACAAGAACCCCATATCCAAACCCCTCCCTTGAAAGCTTTCCTATTCTTTATCCCTCTGGGAGTGTGGACCAGGATCATTAATGGGGTGCAGAAGGTGGAAGGTCTGGCTTCTGTAATTGCTTCCCCACTGAATATGGGCGTTGACAGGTCGTTCCGTACTCCCAGCCTGTCTCTCTCTTTCCCTAGTGGGTCAAGGCTCTGGGGAGGCGGGGCTCCAGGACACATTGGTGGGATTGTCTGCTCAGGGAAGTCAGGTTGGCATTAAGGTAGCACTGTAACCTGGTGGCTGAATAATAATTAAGATACAAAGCAGAGCAAATTGGAACAGTTCTTCACTTTTTAAAAATGTGCATTAGATAATTGAACAGTCTTGGACAATATTTTGCTACCAACTTCATTTGATAAAAGAGAAATTTCTGTCACAGAAACTTTACATTTATGTAGTAAACCACTGACATCTGACTTGACACTGCTCCTGAATTCACTGTTACATTTACTTCCTTTTGCTATTCATGTTAACTTTAAATATTTCAGTGAGTTTCTATATGACAGAATTCAGGCCAGAATCAGATGGTGTTCCTTAAAAAGGGACTTAATAAATACTTAAGCAAGTTTAAGAAGAGGTCAACAAAAATGATTGTTAGCAGAAGTAGGCCTTGTTTAAAAGAACCCACAAATATCTTACCCCCAACAGGTTTGCAGAGACTAATGAAAGAACATTGTCTGAGATCCTGAAAAAATTAAAGTCAAGGGAAGGAGTATATATCTTTTAAGAAAAAATTCATCCCAGGAGTATCCCTGGATCCCACAAGCTCACAAAAGTGAATATTGAATCAATAGAATTATCTCCCTTTTTTTCTCCTTTGGTTTCCTCTCAGTACATTTAGTTAGCTGAATCCAACTGAAAGGTAAAGGAGTGTCTTTGAAACATAGAGGTTAACTTTACTCAGTTGAGAATGTAGGGGAAAGAGCAGGAAACTGAAAAAAATAATAAAATACACCTGACATGCAGTACCTGTACAATAATTATTAAACTCATGTCACTCACTGAGGCCTTGTAAGTCCCATGTTAGTTTTTCTGAAACTATGACAAACTTAAATATTTGCTAGAAAGGAATTGACAATAGCTAAGTCTGTCAGTACAGAGAAAGTATAATTACTGCCAACTCTAAAGGCTAAAATGACATATATATCAAGATGGTGTTCTTTCTTAAATGTGCAAGAAACTTAAATTCAAGGCGTAATCTTAAATAATTATGGATACTTCTAGTTATCATAGGAAAAATGCAAGAAGAAACCTATACTGTTTCTAGAGGGGAGATCTCTCTTAACTATGGAAAGTAGATCTAGATGCCAGCAATGTTCTACATATAAAGAATTCACATCAACCCACACTGAGAGTCCTTTAACTTATCCACACCGTTGATTGCATTAGCAAATCTACTGACATAATATCACACAATATCAGGTGGGAACTAGGCGGTGGTGCACCTGGTTAAGCGCACACATTAAAATGTACAAGGATACATGTTCAAGCCACTGATTCCCGTTTGTAGGGGGAAAGCTTCAGGAATAGTAAAGCAGTGCTGCAAATACCTCTCTCTCTATCCCTCTCTGTTTTTCTCTTCCTCTGGATTTCTGGCTGTCTTCAATAATGAATTTATTTATTTATTTATTTATTTATTTATTTATTTATTTATTTATTTTTACCAGAGCACTGCTCAGCTCTGGCTTATGGTGGTGCAGGGGGATTGAACCTGGGACTTTGGAGTCTCAAGCACAGAGTCTGTTTGCATAACCATTATGCTATCTATCCCCCCCGTGAATAAAATTTTTTAAAAAATTAATTAAAATAAAAATATCAAGATAGTTCCTCCCATCCTTGACTTGAAGAGCCCTTTTCCACTTCATTAAGACTGACAGTGGGAGTTGGGTGGTGGCACACAGTGCAAGGACCGGCTTAAGGATCCCGGTTCGAGCCCCTGGGTCCCCTCCCTACCTGCAGGGGAGTCGCTTCACAGGCGGTAAAACAGGTCTGCAGGTGTCTTTCTCTCCCCCTCTCTGGCTTCCCCTCCTCTCTCCATTTCTCTCGGTCCTATCCAACAACAATGACATCAAGAACAACAATAATAAATACAACAATAAAACAACAAGGGCAACAAAACAGAAAATAAATAAATAAATAAATATATATATAAAAAAAGAAGGGGCCTAGCATCCAGGAATTGGCTTGGCTTTGAAAAAAAAAAAAAGAGAGAGAGAGAGACTGTGAAATATCTTTGTCTGCAGAGGAAATCTCCACCCAAGATACAGTGCTATTGTGAACTGTAGACTTGGCATGTGTAACAGCAAGGATACTTCACTAAAGCTTATGGGAGTTAAGAATCATCTGCAGACTAGGAAATTCTAACTAAAGCTAAAGTCTATTTGCATTATTGAGTAGTGCATGTCTATGCACCTTAGGCATAAAATTCAGTTTTGTGTTGATATCCCTTTTTATTGTATAAAATTATTGAATATCAACTTAACACTATTGCAAATAAATGCTGATTCCACAAAATCCTTTACCATCATGTCAATAATTGCCAGTAACTACCATGGGTCAGCTTTTCAAACAAATGGGGAAAAAAGGGAATAAACCCATTCATTAAGTCATACAAGTCCAAAGACCCACAGATTTGTTTAATTACAATTATTCTACATGAGCTTATCTTCCCATGTCTACGAAATCTTTCCTATTTATTAATTTTCACTGACTCAGAAGGCTAATTTTTATGTAGAATATAAAAATATGAAAGATTGGGTTTCTACTTGGCAGGGATGCGTTATACCTGAGCGAACTTCTGTCATAAATCACATTCTCCCTCTCCATAAGTGCTCAGAAGTTTGTTGGCAAGAAGTTGCTTGTGTGTTTCATTAAGAAAATAAGAACAGAGAGTCAGGTGGTAGCACAGTGGGTTAAAAGCAGATGGTGCAAAGCTCAAGGACGGGCGTAAGGATCCTGGTTCGAGCCTCCTGCTTCCTACCTGCAGGGGAGTCGCTTCATAGGCAGTGAAGCAGGTCTGCAGGTGTCTGTCTTTCTCTCCCCGTCTCTGTCTTCCCCTCCTCTCTCCATTTCTCTCTGTCCTATCCAACAACGATGACATCAATAACAACAACAGTAATAACTATAACAATAAAAAAAACAAGGGCAACAAAAGGGAGAAAAAGAATACAAGAACATAGCATCTAATCATTTTAAGGCAGAACAAGAGAATATCACCAATATGCTAATCATAAATAATTTGAAATGATTGTCTTGCTTTTTCTCATTCTCCTAATGTTCTATTGAATTATTATATCTTAAGATACACTATTATAGATTATTATTTACATATATTCAAGGAAACTATAATTTACTCTCTTTTCTATGCCCTCTAATATACTGTCTGTAATATATCATATAGTATACATATATAATGTATATAGTAGGTATATACATATTAGGTATATATTTAGCAGACAACATGTATATGTAATATGTTATATAGAATATATATATTTTGCACATTCAACACATATATAATTGCTAAAGAAATGAAACACACTATTCTAGCTAAAATTACAAATTCAAATCACTGAATTTTATAGATGAAAAGAGCCTTCCCAGTCTCTTCCTTATAGATAAAGGATCTGAGAACTGGAAGTTAAAATTGTTTTCTAAAGTAAATATAAATAATAGAGGTAAACCTAAAATTTAGACCCTGGTTCCAGTTTTATATTACTGTCTTATAATCCACAAGATGCTAATAAACTGTTCCTGGAAATTCCAAACCAGTAGTTATAATCTAAAAAAAAAATTAGTCTGGGAGCTGGGTGGTGGTGCACCTGGTTAAGTGCACATGTTAAAATGTACAAGGACCTGGGTTCGAGCCCCTAGTCCCCACCTGCAGGGGGAAAGCTTTGCAAGTGGTGAAGCAGGGCTGCAGAAGTCTCTCCCTCTATTACCCCTTCCCTCTTGATTTCCGACTGTCTCTATCCAATAAATAAAGATAATAAATTTTTTTTAAAAAAATTAGTCTGTTGGCTGTATTTTAATAGCCACCCATGTTGTGTAAACTATCACTTAGAATAAATTATTATTTAATGTTGATGTTGCATAGAAAATAATACATTTTTATATATTATGCTAAACAAAATGTATGTGAATATTAAAATGTTTAATTGCATTTGTATTTTTAATCTCTCTAGCTTTTAAAATATGAATATCTCACCTCACCACCGTAACTGTCTCTTACTAGGCTGGTAATGTACTGTTTGTTAAATATCCTGATGATAAAAAGTATACTCAAGAATTGTTTCATTTAGTACAGAATGATTGAGTACTTGCTCCTTGCCAAGTCCTTATGAAGGGCCATAATATGACAAAATTAATATTTCCAATATTCCTCTGAAAATATAATTCCTATAACTTTCAAGTGCATTTTACTCATTAGTTTGTAGAGAGTGACACTATATATAGCATGTTGTTTTTCTCTCAGTGACTAGGGAGAACTAAATTTATTAAAGAAATTAAATTAAACCTTTTAAAATGCATAAAGTTCTCAAGGAGTTTAAATCAGATCCTCTCAAATGTGATCTATAAAACAGAATTTGTATATTTTACATATACAGCTATAATATCTAAACATTCACACATGAGGTAATATCACAAAATTACAGACTTTCATCACAATAAATACATATCTCCTGCTTTTTAATGGTGTTCTATTATTTTAAATTCCTATTATATGAAATTAAATATTGAAATAGCAAGAGTGGCATAGAGAAAAAATGATATGCTTTATAGTCCCTGTGGAGACTTGGAGACAACCAACCCTTTGAATAGTTCAACAATTTTCACAGCATTGTTTACCATAACCCCTCATGCCTCAAGTTTTTTCTCTGTAAACCTGTTATCTTTGCAGAGTAGCATTTCCCCTTATAACTAAATAATAGCTATTTTAAAAATCCCATTCTGTTACTGTTCACTAACAGAATACGATCAGCATTCTTAACATTTGTCCTATTCCTTCTAATTTGTGTAAATTAAATTTAGCACTTATACATGAGACCCTGAGTATTTCTCACAGACACTGACTCAATTGTTTAAAACGACTTTTAATCTAAGTCTCTGAAATTGTCATAAAAATTAGGCTGACTCTCTGTCCCTCTGAGACTATGACATAAAAGTCCATCCATCATGGTGTATCTAATTAAGAAACTAAGTTAAGAGGTGTTTGAACGAGATATTTGAAAGTCTCACGGGGCGAGGCAATTGAATTGGTATTTCAGACATATCAAATTAGTTAATGATTTGGGAATCTTTATTCTACAAGAGTATGTAAATTAAAAAAGAATAATGGAATTCATTAAAGCTTGGTATTAGGGAAGAAGGAGGGTCTGTACACCACTGCATGTAATTATAAGTACCTGCTACATTCAGATAGAAGCAAAGGAGAGTGGGGAGACCAAAAAAAAAGAAGCAATTTGAGCAGATTAATTTTCATTTTGGACATAGATAATTACAATTATTTTTCTTTATATTGTTAGGGTATCTTTCACATAACTGACAAACCCATATTTGGTAGCCTCGTTTCTTTTTCATTTTCAGTTCTCCATATGAACTTGTAAGATAAATGTCTTGCCATTCAAAATGACAATAGATATTGAATTTTCTCTTGAAATTTAACAAAGTATTTTATTTATCCTGTCAGCCTATTTTGATACTGAAAAGGCGGAAGAATAAAGCTATATACTGCTTTATCCAAAAACATGGAGTGAATGGAATATTAAATATCAACCAACAAATAGCAAGGCTAGAATAAATATTCACAAGACAAGCAAATCTCTCCTCATATTATAAAGGCTCATATTATCATGGCTCTTTTCAAACATAGAAAGTAAGGAAACAATGTAGCCAAAGGTCATATATTGTTATTTGTTATACTAAAAATGTTTTTCCATTTGTGTCGTCAGAATTGTTTGCATTAATGTATTATTTTTTAAACTTAAACACTGATAGATCATGAAATATTTTCAACACTTGGATTCTTATGTGTTCTAATATAAAGAATAGACTTTGCTTCAACTTTTTGCATGAGAAAATTGTAGAAATGGTAAAGTTGAGTATCTTGAGCCAGTGACTTGCCACTTCAAGTTACATTCCAGGAGATTATATGTAATAACGCATTCTTGTCTAAAGTCCTCTGCTCCCAATCTCCTCCCTTTCCCATCCCTTGCATACGGTAGTCTCTATAACACATAGTTTACCATTATGACATGTTTGTAGCTGTTTACCTCAGAAGCACAGATAATTGTGAATACTTATTATGGCTATGGGGCGAATGCTGGTATAGATTGTTATAGATTGAAATCAAGACATGAGAATGGGATAACTCAAGTATTCATTTCCAGTGAGATTCTTGGAGTGATAAAACACTCACAGAGTAGCCCTTTGAAAGTCAAACTGTGAACATAACATTCTTCCAGAGGCTTAATAGTCTTTGTTTTTTTATACCTTAAAATAAGAATAAAAATGCAGGGCTAGCAAGATAGCTCACTGGGTAAGGACCCTGCCTTATAAGATGTGTAATCCAGAATCAAGTTTCTGGCACACCATGTGTTGAATTTTTTTGTTTATATTTTACTGTACTTATTTATAAAATGAAAACATTGACAAGACCATAGGATAAGAGGGGTAAAACTCCCATCACCAGAATTCCATATCCCATCCCTCCCCTGATAGCTTTTCTGTTCTCTAACCCTCTGGGAGTATGGACCCAAGGTCATTGGGGGATGCAGAAGGTGGAAAGTCTGACTTCTGTAATTGCTTTCCTGCTGAACATGGGTATTGGCAGGTCGATCCATACTCCCAGGCTGCCTCTCTCTTTACCTAGTGGGGCAGGGCTCTGAGGAAGCAGGGCTCCAGGACACAGTGGTGGGGTCCTCTGTCCAGGGAAGTCCAATTGGCATCAATGGTAGTATCTGGAACCTGGTGGCTGAAAACAAGTTAACATACAAAGCCATACAAAGTGTTGATTAATCATGAACCTAAAGGCTGGAATGTTGCAGATGAAGACTTGGGGTCTCCATTTTGGAAATAGCTAATAGGTCTATTTTAGGTATATTCCAAAGGGACAATGGCTTTACTAGTTTTTGCCTGATCCTAACATTTGTCATGGCTGGAAAAAGGGCTAGAAAGATGTTGAGTTTTATGGTAGTTAAGTGAAGGTTAGGTACTGTGGCCTCTCTCTCTCTCTCTCTCTCTCTCTCTCTCTATATATATATATATATATATATATATATATATATATCTGGAAATGTTGAGTCAGAGTGATGAAACCTTGTATGGATTAAATTCCAGAGATCCACAAACAAGCAAACAAAATAAAAATATGAATGAATTTTATAAGTAAAGCTCCAAGGGCCAGGTGGTTGTGCACCTGGTTAAGCACACACATTATTGTGCACAAGGACCCAGGTTCAACTCCCTGGTCTCCATCTGCAGGGGGAAAGCTTCATGAGTTCAGGGTTGCATGTGTCTCTTTGTTTCTTTACCCCTCTCTTTGCTCTCTCAATTTCTCTCTGGCTCTGTCAAATAATAAATATAATTAAAATATTTTTTAAAAAATTAAAAAATGCCATCCATTGCATTGCCACTCCCAGTAGTGAGAATGGTAACAAAGCGGCAGGGCCCCTTGCAAAATTCATGTTGAGTGAAATAAGTCAGAAACAGAAGGAGGAATATGGGATGATCTCACTCTCAGGCAGAAGTTGAAAACAAGATCAGAACAGAAAACACAAGTAGAACCTGAACTGGAATTGGCATGTTGCACCAAAGTAAAAGACTCTGGGGTGGGTGGGGGAGAGAATACAGGTCCAAAAAGGGTGACAGAGGACCTAGTGGGGGGTGTATTGTTATATGGAAAACTGGGAAATGTTATGCATGTACAAACTATTGTATTTACTATCAAATATAAAACATTAATTCCTCAATAAAAATTTAAAAAGCAGTGGTAGGGCCACTTAACTATTCAATGCTAAAGCTAACAAGCGAGCAATGCAATGGTTAAAACAGTATTGAAGAAACACTTAATGACATGTAGAATATCCACTGTTTGATAATGAGTGGAGAAAGCATTATTTGACAAAAAACAACTTGAGTATCATTCTAAATTTAGTTCTATAACTTTTGAAGAAATTGAGAGAAAATACATTCATTATGATGAATTGAACTCACTCAATGAACAGTGAGATTGATTTTCTTGTTTTCCCTATACTTCCATATCATTTTAAATAAACTTACATTATTTATTAGAAAAACACTTTAACATATCTGCCATACCATTTTTCCATATGAAAAATATATTCAGAATAAGAGAAGTTGCATTTTTCATAATACTTTCTATTTAAAGTATCAAACCATAAAATTTTTCCAAGATGTGTACGGGAGATAGGTTTAAATTCTCAAACCAGTACTTATAGGTATGGATATAGTAAGGTCTGTTTTTTTAAGAACTCCTACTTTCATGTTTATAACATTTGCCCATCATTGTTATAGGTATTGTAAATAGTATCAAGTTCCTTTTTACTAAGTTCTGTTTCACAATTCTCAATATGACTCTTCCCTAGTTTCTTTAGTGATCTGAGAGTCACAGTAATACCATACCATTGGTTAGAGTCTTTATGTGAAACAAACAAAGCAAGTCAATGAGTGCTTGAAATGATCTATCCAATATGATTGCTTCAGTAATTTTACTATAGGCTAAACTAACTCAATAATAGAGAGACTTAGGACAAAAGTCCTGCGAATAAGAAAGTCCTGTTTCCTTTGAGAAAAGTTGTAAGAAATCAAATAGTTATAGATTCTGTTCCCAAGAGCAGACCAGTTCATAGAGAACAAAGAATCCAAAAGTATACCACCAGAAGGATCCTAATTCTAGAACATTTAAGTGACATGACCCACCATTAAATATCAAGGCAATCTAATGTTGTTTTGTTACATATAGTCAGATACTACTTGAAACTATTACAAATGTAACTTTGTACTAGAGTTCTTAAATCATATCCTGCACTTACTTAAATATGGTTCAGATCATACTTAGGATGTTACAAAGGATTTTTTTTTTTTACAATCACACTGGAATTTTGCAGGGTGAACAAGACCATATGCTATCATGTAAACACTGATGTATGAATTCTGCCTCTTTTGCTTGAGTGGCTTCTATCATGAGAAAGCCAACATTTTCCAGATATAATTCTGAGAATGAGCTAAAAAAAAAAAAAAGCCCTGTACCTTAGTTGGGACTATCATATATAATGAGCAGGTTGATAATAGTAATATAGTTTTCAACTTGGGCGGTTTACTTATTTACCTATCTACATTTTAGTACTAAAACACTTCTATATACTTTCAAAGAAAATCTGCATTTCCTTTAAAATGAAATTTCTTTGCAAAGATGTGTTCCTGATGCAACTTAGTGATGTGTGTATTTGAGTACATTGTTTTTATTTATTTATTTATTTAAGAAAGGATTAATTAACAAAATCATAGGGTAGGAGGGGTACAACTCCACACAATTCCCACCACCCAATCTCCATATCCCACCCCCTCCCCTGATAGCTTTCCCATTTTCCATCCCTCTGGGAGCATGGACCCAGGGTCATTGTGGGTTGCAGAAGGTAGAACGTCTGGCTACTGTAATTGCTTCCCCGCTGAACATGGACGTTGACTGGTCGGTCCATACTCCCAGTCTGCCTCTCTCTTTCCCTAGTAGGGTGTGTCTCTGGGGAAGCAGAGCTCCAGGACACATTGGTGGGGTCTTCAATCCAGGGAAGCCTGGCCAGCATCCTGGTGGCATCTGGAACCTGGTGACTATAAAGGGAGTTAACATACGAAGCCAAACAAATTGTTGAGCAATCATGGACCCAAAGCTTGGAATAATGGAGAGGAAGTGTTAGGGAGGTACTCACTGCAAACTCTAGTGTACTTCTGCTTTCAGGTATATATTTTGCAGTAGTTTATAGATACATGTGAACATATGCTCTCTCTCACAGAAACTGGTGTATATCTAGGTTATGGGACTTTGTTAGAAAGTGAACCACCTGAGATGAAATTAGAGTATACGATGAAAGGAAAGGTCTCACCCGAGTAATGAAGCTGAAGGGTTGTCATTCCACATGTGAAGTCTCTGGACACAGTCTGAAGTGAAGCATGTTGAGGTGGCAATCGTTGCGTTGGTTAGGTTGTGATCGGCGGATGCAATATTATTTGATATAGATTGGGAGAGGCATGCAGGAAAGTGGGCCCTATCCAAGGGTTCCAGGATTGGGGGAAGTAGGGGCTCTATAGTGGAGATTTGAGGTTCCTGATGTCTTAGGGTTCAAAAAGACAATGGATAGTTAATGTTATCACATTATTTGTTAATTGGGTTAACTTTGAAAAGTCCTTTTGTTATGGTTTGCTGTACAGTACTCAGTATCGTGTATATAGCTGTGCTATTGGATGCTTCTGATCTACATGGTCTAGGCTTTTGAGAGAGTCTGCATATCAAATACACAGCCTATATATTAAAAAGATTCAGTTTGTGTTTTGAAAAACTTTGAGACATACAATTAATTTTACCCCCCTCAAATTAATTAACTAGTGATTTATATGTCTACATTTTGCTAGGAGTGTACATAAACAGCATTCCCACCACCGAAAGACTGTGACCCATCCCTCCCACCCACTCCCACCCCCCACTGGCCCAGGAAGCTGCATGTCTACCCCTCACCACAGGGTTTTTACTTTGATGCCCTACTTACAATTTGGTCAGATCCTGCTTTTAGTTTCCCTTTCAGATCTTCTTACTCAACTTCTGTTGATGAGTGGGATCATCCCATACTCATCTTTATCTTTCTGACTTAGCTCACTTTACATAATTCCTTCTAGCTCTGTCCAAGATGGGTCAGCGAAGGTGGGTTCACTGTTCTTGATAGCTGCATAGTATTCCATTGTGTATATATACCACAACTTTCTCAGCCACTCATCTATTGTTGGGCACCTGAGTTGCTTCCAGGTTTTAGCTATTATGAATTGTGCGGCTATGAACATAGGAGTACACATCTCTTTTTGGTTGGGTTCTATGGAGTCCTTGGGGTATAACCCCAGGAGAGGAATTACTGGATCATATGGAAGGTCCATGTCTAGCCTTCTGAGAGTTTTCCAGACTGCTCTCCACAGAGGCTGGACCAATTTACATTCCCACCAGCAATGTAAAAGGGTTCCTCTGTCCCCATAACCTCTCCAGCATTTGTTGCTGCTGCCCTTTTGGATGTATGCCATTCTTACAGGAGTGAGGTGGTATCTTAGTGTTGTCTTAATTTGCATTTCTCTGACAATCAGTGACCTAGAGCAGTTTTTCATATGTTTGTTAGCATTTTGGGTCTCCTCTGAGGTGAATGATTTGTTCATATCCTCTGCCCATTTTTGGATGGGGTCATTTGCTTTTTTGGTGCTAAGTTTGCTGAGTTCTTTATATATTTTGGTGATTAGTTTCTTGTCTGATGTATGTGAAGATCTTCTCCCATTCTGTGAGGGGACTCTTTGTTTGTTTAATAGTTTCTTTGGATGTGCAGAAGCTTTTCAATTTGATGTAGTCCCATTAGTTTGTTTCTGCTTTCGTCTTCCTTGCAATTGGGTTTGATTCATCAAAGAGGTCCTTGAGGTGTAGGTGGGAAACTGTTTTACCAATGTTTTCCTCTAAGTATTTGATTGTTTCTGGTCTAACATACCGGTCTTTTGAACCATTTGGAGTTGATTTGTGTTTCTGGTGAGATAAAGTGGTTCAATTTCATTCTTCTGCATGTTACAACCCAGTTTTCCCAGCACCATTTATTAAAGAGAGCCTCCTTTTTCCATTTAATCCTTTGGGCCCCTTTATCAAAGATTAGATGTCCATAGGCATGAGGACTTATTTCTGTGCTTTCAGTTCTGTTCCCTTGGTCTGTGTGCCTATTTTTGTTCCAGTACCATGCTGTTTTGATGATGATGGCTTTATAATATAGTTTAAGGTCTGGGAGTGTGATGTCTCCATTTCTGTTTCTTTTCCTCAAGATGGTTTTGGCAATTCTAGGTGTTTTCAGGTTCCAGATAAATGATTGTAGTGTTTGTTCTATTCTGTTAAAGAAGTTTGGTGGAACTTTGATGGATATTGCATTAAATTTGTATATGGCTCTGGGGAGAATATTCATTTTGATGATATTTATTCTTCCAATCCATGAGCATGGGATATCTTTCCATTTCTTGGTATCAGTTTCTATTTCCTTGAGTAGTGACTCATAGTTTTCAGCATACAAGTCTTTCACTTCTTTGGTCAACTTTATTCCTAGGTTTTTTATTGATTTTGCTGAAACGGTAAATGGGAGTGATTTCTGGATGTCTTCTTCTTCAGATTTAGTGTTTGCATAACGAAATGCCACTGATTTTTGTACATTGATTTTGTAGCCTGATACGTTGCTATATTGCCTAATAACTTCCAATAGTTTTCTGCTGGATTCTTTAGGTTTTTCTATGTATACTATCATATCATCTGCAAATAGTGAGAGCTTGACTTCTTCCCTTCCAATCTGTATTCCTTTGATTTCTTTCTCTTGCCTTATTGCTATGGCAAGTACTTCCAATACTATGTTGAAGAGTAACGGTGACAGTGGACAGCCCTGTCTAGTCCCCGATCTGAGGGGGAATGCTTTCAGCTTCTGTCCATTGAGTATGATGTTGGCTGTAGGTTTGCTATATATAGACTCCACTCTCTTGAGGAATTTCCCATCTATTCCCATTTTTGTAGAGTTTTGAGCATGAATGGGCGTTGGATTTAGTCAAAGGCTTTCTCTGCATCTATTGAGATAATCATGTGGTTTTGGCTTTGCTTTTATTGATGTGGTGAATGACATTGATTGACTTACAGATGTTGAACCAACCTTGCATTCCTGGGATGAATCCCACTTGGTCATGATGAACAATCTTTTTGATATATTGTTGTATCTGGTTGGCCAAGATCTGGTTTAATATTTTGGCATCTATGTTCATCAGAGATATTGGTCTGTAGTTTTCCTTTTTTGTTCTGTCCCTATCAGCTTTTGGTATCAGGGTGATGTTGGCTTCATAGAAGGTGGAAGGGAGTATTCCTGTTTCTTCAAACTTATGGAAAAGCTTCAGTAGTATGGGTACTAACTGTTCCCTGAAAGTTTTGTAGAATTTGTTTGTGAAGCCATCTGGTCCAGGACTTTTGTTGTTGGGAGATTCTTAATAATGGTTTCAATTTCTTTGTCTGTGATTTGTGCATTTAGATTTTGTAGTTCTTCTTGGTTCAGTTTTGGAAGGGCATATGCTTCTAGGAATTGTTCCATTTCTTCCAGATTCTCTAGCTTGGTGGCGTTTAGTTCTTTATAGAAGTTTCGCAGGATTCTCTGGATTTCTGTGGTGTCAGTTGTGATATCTCCTCCATCGTTTACAATTCTATTAATTTGAGTCTTCTCTATTTTTTGTTTGGTGAGTCTGGCTAGGGGTTTGTTAATTTTGTTTAATCTTTCAAAGAACCAACATTTGGCTTCATTGATCTTTTGTATGGTTCTTTTATTTTCGATGTTGTTTATTTCTCCTCTAACTTTAGTGATTTCTGTCCTTCTGGTTGCTTTAGGGTTCCTTTGTTCCTCTTCCTCTAAGTCCTTGAGGTGTTCAGTAAGGTCGTTCATTTGAGCTTCTTCTTGGTGTTTAATATGTGATTGTATGGCTATAAGTTTCCCTCTAAGTACTGCTTTAGCTGTGTCCCAAATATTTTGATAGGTTGTGTCTTCATTTTCATTTTGTTTCCAGGAACATTTGAATTTCCTGCTTGAATGACTCTCTGTCCCAGTGGTTCTTAAGGAGTATGTTGTTTAGTTTCCAAATTCTGTGACTTTTAATAATTTTCTGTTTGTTGTTAAATGTTAGTTTTACTCCACTGTGGTCTGATAAGATACTTGGGATGATTTCGATTCTCTTGAATTTATTGATGCTGTCTTTGTGGCCTAACATGTGGTCTGTCCTTGAGTATGTGTTATGTGGATTTGAAAAGAAGGTGTATTCCAGTTTTTTGGGGTGAAGGACTCTCAAAATGTCCAATAGGTCTAGTCTGTCAATCTCTTCATTCAATTCTCTTATATCTTTATTGGTTCTCTTCTTTGTTGATCTGTCTAAGTGTGAGAGTGGGGTATTGAAGTCTCCCACTATTATTGTATTACTATTGATGTATTTTTGAAATTCTTTCAGTAGGTGCTTAATGTATTTAGATGGTCCCTCATTGGGTGCATAGATGTTAATAATTAAGTATTCTTGGCTGATTGATCCTCTAATCATTATGTAATGTCCTTGCCTATCTTTTATTACTTTATTTAATTTAAAATCTATCGTGTCTGAGATGAGAATGGCTGTTCCTGCCCTTTATTGTGGTCCATTAGCCTGTATGATAGTTTTCCATCCTTTCACTTTAAGTCTGTGTTTATCTTGTTGTGACAGATGGGATTCTTGCAAGCAGCATATGGTTGGGTCATGTTTTCTGATCCATCCCCCCATTTGGGCCTTTTGATGGGTGAGTTTAAGCCATTGACGTTTATTGATATTATGGATTTAATGTATTGTAGTGCCATTGTTCAAAAAAAATTTTTTTTGTTGTTTGCTCTGATATATTGCCAGTATTGTAGTGATGTTCTTGTTTATAAGTCTTTTAGAACCTCTTTCAGGGCCACCTTGGTGATGGTTGCCTCCTTTAACTGTTGTTTGTCTAAGAAGGTTTTGATCCCTCCATCTAGTTTGAATCAAAGTCTAGCAGGATATATTATCCTTGGTTGAAACCCTTTTTCATTCAGGGCTTGATAGGTATCTTTCCATTCCCTTCTGGCTTTTAGAGTTTGAGTGGAGTAGTCTGCAGAGAATCTTATGGGTTTTCCCTTGTATGTGACTTTTTGTTTCTCTCTTGCAGCCTTTAGGATCCTTTCTTTATCCTTACTTCTTCTCATTGTGACTATGATGTGTCTTGGTGTCTTCAGGTCTGGGTTGATTCTGTTTGGTACTCTCTGGGCCTCTTGAATCTTGATGTCCTTTCTGTTATTCAGATCTGGGAAGTTTTCTTCTATTATTTCCTCTAGGATGTTTGCTTCCCCTTCCTCTCTTTCTTCCTCTGGCAGGCCAATTATATGAATGTTACTTCTTTTGAGATCATCCCATATGTCTCTGTTGTTGTTTTCAGTGTCTCTCGATCTCTTTTTGAGCTCTTTCACCTCTTTCTTTGTTTTCTCTAACTCATCCTCTGTCTGACTAATTCTGTTTTCTGCTTCTGTTAGTCTGCTTTCCCTTGCCTCAGCTTCTTTCTTCATTACAGCTATTTCAGCTTTCAGTTCTCTAGTTGCCTCAAGATAATCAGTATTTTCCTTGGGGGTCTCAGCTGTTGTTTCCCTAATAACACCATTCCTTTCCTCCAGTGTTGTTTTTATTTCTGTGATTAATAAGTTTATTATTGCTTGCATACTTTTCTTATCTATGGTTACTTCTGGCTGATTTGTAGTTTCTTCTGGGCTCTTGTCTTCATTCATTGGAGTAGCAGTTTTATTTGTTTTTGATCTACCCATTTTTTTGATTTATGTGTTTCTTTTTTTATGCTCTGTTGTTCCTCAGTTGTTGTGTCTTGAGCACAAGCAACACTGTACTAAATACCTTTATGACAATTGCACTCACCAACCTCAGGAATTACAGTAGCAACTGAAGCAAGTATTGAAGCAGTTTAATTGTTACCAGTTAGCCAAACAATTTCTCCAGTCAGTGAAAAAATAGTAACCAAATCCCAGTGAATAAGAAAGAGAAAAGAAAGAAGGGATAGGAAGAATAGACAGTTATGAAAATCTACTATCCACTGTATATTCTATTAGTAACAAGAGGGGGAAGGGAACTAGAGCAGAGATACACACATAGAGAGTCCACTCTGAGTCAGATTTCTTCCCCAAAATAATTCGCAAATTCAGAAAGGCAAAGAAGGAAGAAGTGTATGACAAGATAAAAAAAAAAAAAGAAAAAGAAAGAAGTGACAAGAGAGAGAAAAGGGAAAAGATAATAAAAAGAGCTGTAATTAAAGAGCAGTGAAAGGAAAAGGTTCTTTTTATTATTACTTTATTTTTAATTTAATTTAATTTTTTAGATTAGCTAGGAGGGGGAGGGAGGGGAGAGTCTGTAGAGGAGGTAGGATTAAAGAGACAAGTTCCTCCCACAATAGATAAGATGCCCACTCCCCTAGCACTGAAATATATGCTAAGAGTTAATTCTGATCAACCTAAAGGGGGGGAAGATATATGCCTTTATATAATATTAACAGTAAAATAGGGCAGGGTAAAAAAATAAATAAATAAAATTAAAACCCTGTCCCAGATTACCTCAAACCTTGTGATCAGAGGCAGCTGATTGTTAAGAATGAGGAAAAAAAAAACAAAACCGCAGGACTGGACAAGGATAGCTGAAATAGACAGTCATGCAAATCTACTATCCACTGTATATTCTAGGGGTGGCTAAAGGAGGAAGGGAAGTTGAGCAGAGACACTCGCAGTGAGAGTCCACACTGAGTCAGAATTCTTCTCCAAAATAATTCCCAAATGTGTACCAATGAATTCAAAAAAGCACACTGTTTGGTGGTGTGGGGGCTGGTGGCTGTGGCTTTGGAAGCTGTAGGATTAAGGAAGAAAGGATGACAAGAATGAGAAAAAGAAAAAAAAGAAAGAGAGAGAGAAAAGAAAAAGATAAGAAAAAGAACAGTCATAAAAGAGCAGTGAAAGGAAATGGCTTTGAACCCCTGAGTACATTGTTATAATTTTCTTCACACATAGTGAAGATGGGTTTTTAAATAGAATGCCATGAACTGCTGCCTGGCAGTGCCTTAGATGGCTTGTGAAGCATAGTATGCAAAAAAAAAATTAGAGTGAATCTATCACAATGATGTTAAATGTATTCACTGAACATGTTTGCACTTTAATGACTATGAGGAGTCATTCAAAACTCTTAGATCTGAATTTAATAAAATGCTATGTGATTTCCAAGGAGTATGCTATCTCAAATCTGGTTCTCTTACAAAGAAATCGTTTTCATAAACTAGTAACTTAGTGTCATAATTTTGAAAGACAGGACTAAATATCCTCACTACATCAGCAACATCAAATGCTATTCTACTAGTGAAAATGAAGAAAAAGAGTAGCCATCCCAGAACTTTACCTAAGGCTAACCCACACTAGTGGTTTCTCTTACTTAATGGGTTTTATGTTAAATTCCCAGCTCTGTTGTAAGGATGTAACAAATATATAACTTAAATATCGACACAAATGTTTTGCAATGGGAATTCCATATATGTATCAATTGAAACTAGTTTTTTAAAGTAATAAATAATGATTTCATGATATGTAAGTTAGGTAAACAATATTTGTAAAAAAACTAAACTTTCTGTACAATTTAATTTTCTTCCAGGGAATATTCACCAGGAATGTATTTGTCAAAATTAGAAGCATATATGATACTATGTAGTCGTTTTAGTTTGTTAAAATCTGTGCTGTAGGGATTCGGATGGTAGGTAGCGCAGTGGGTTAGGCACTCATGGTGCAAAGCTCAAGGACCAGTGTAAGGATCCTTGAGTTCGAGCCCCTGGCTCCCCACCCGCAGGGGCGTCACTTCACAAGCGGTGAAGCAGGTCTGCAGGTGTCTATCTTTCTCTCCTCCTCTGTCTTCCCCTCCTCTCTCCATTTCTCACTGTTCCATCCAACAACAATGACATCAATAACTACAACAATAAAACAACAAGAGCAACAAAAGGAAATAAATAAATAAATAATTTTTTTTTAAAGACTGTGCTGTAGTGCTTCAACTTATAAATTGTATGTGCTGGCTGAAGATCTGTGGAAATTGGAAGGAGTTAAGTAGTCACCTCATCAGTTTGCCTCCCCAGTTAAGATAGATCCCTAAACGAAATAACTCTGTTTTCATAGTACGAGGTACAATTTCTGCCAATCATTTAATAAAGACGCAAGTTTCCTACCAACAGAGTCACTCAGATGAACCTATGGTAGTTAAATCCCACCTCATCCATATCCATCCTCTTTTTACTGCAAAAACTTCCACTTTCAGCTTCTGTTCATTGTGTTCCCATGTGAGCCCTACATGTCCTCTTCCCCCAGCCAGGCCTGTGAACTCCTGTGGCTAGTACGCTGTTGCCCATCCAGCCTGCCTGCCATCAGGTGCCAGTCATCCATCTTGGATACAGGTAGGATGCCCTCCCTCTCCTGTTGGATGCACACTGTGCTTTTAGAACACCAGTTACAATAACAACAAATCTGGTCTGTAATCAGCTATTATTCCAAGGATGAGGTTACTTTCTAATTTAGTAAAAAGCATTAAAAAAAAAGTGTCAGTGTTCCTTAGATTAAATCCATTGTCCCTGCAAATCACAAGAGAGAAGTTTCTATTTTTCCCAGCACCCATACATCAGTGCAATACCAATTTAGAATGCCTGATGCTCTGTGATAGAGTTGGTCAGAAATCTATGCCTTTCAATCTTTATGACAAGTAAATTTTCTTGCTCTGACTGGCTTGGTTTTCATGCTCTTTGCATTCAGGGAAATGTATGTATGTGTGTATTGTGTGTGATAGCAGACGGATGGTGTGTCAGCACGGGAGGCCTGCAGCATTGCTCATGTTGCCCTGAAAACACTAGAATGTGTGTTTACCCTTCAAAGATACTATTCTCTTTGCATTTTTCAGAACAGACTCCTCTCTCTCTCTCTATCTCCCTCCTTCTCCTCCTCCTCCTTCTACCTTCTTCTCCTCCTCCTCCTGCTCCTCCTCCTCTTCTTCCTCCTCCTCCTCCTTCTTTTCTCTCTCTCTCTCTCTTTTCTGAGATGGCAATCCCACCATGAGAGGAGGTAATATAAACCTTTGTAAAAAGAATCTCTTTATTGGATAAGGTTAGCAAACTAATGCTGTCAGAGTTTGTATTACACTGTCCCTTGTGTTTGCTTGCAGTGTAGTTTTCAGAAAAGATCATTTCAGAGCAGTAAAGAATAAATTGCTGTATTCTCTCTCTAAAAATCCTTTTCAAAACAGATTTGACAGTTGAGTGATTACATCTGTAATGGAGACTGTGATAGAATATATGAGATTAGAAACTCACCAGCTTCATCCATAAGACATAGAATAAAAGAAGTCAACAGAAACATGGAGAACCCTCAGGCCCTCCCTCACCCAAGTCAAATCCAGATAGCTAGTCAGCTTTAATTCTGTCCTTTATACAGAGTTGATGCATTGTACCATCTACACTTTGTATTCTTTGGGTTTCAAAATTCTGTGTTTTTTTCTGTTACGAAGATGGTTTCAATCTACTCAGGAATTTTGAGCCTAAAATTTGTAACATTTGAGTGTAGGTAGGTATACTTGTAGGAAAAAAAAGCCTATGATTTTCTTTAAACTTCCTAAAGACTGGTTTAAGAATATTGTGTAATTATTTTACACGTCTTGACTCACTTCACTAGATGGTTTTCTTCATGTGTGGGATATAGAGAACTGACATAAAAACAGAAAATTACAAAAGAAGCAGTCAAACTTGTGTCTAAGATTTTGTGAGGACAGTGGTTATTATGCTGGGGAAGAGCAGGATGGGAAGAACATTGGTGGTGACTGCAGTGTAGTATTTTGATCTTGTAAACTAAATCACCAGTTAAAATATACATTAATAAAAAGGAAATGTGTGAAGGATAAAACCTGTCTAGTTATTACATAATTTTGAATTTAGGATTTAGAACCTCAAGAGACAAGAAACTGACGAAAACATTGAAAATTAAAGATATGTGATATCTGACAACCACAGACAGTTAATAGTTTTTAACAAAATGGCCCAGAATATTAGATGGAGAAAGGAGAGTCTTTGCAACAAATGGTGCTGGGAAAAAATGAATTTTAATATTCAGAAGAGTGAAGCAAGACCACCACATAGCATAAAGCACAAGTTCCAAGTGGATCAAAGACTTGGATGATAAGCCAGAAACAATCACATGCATAGAAGAAAGGCAATTGGTAGAACAGTCTTCAGTGTCTGCTTTGGAAATTTCTTTGAAGACTAGAGTCCAACAGCAAGGAAGAAAAAAAAAAAAAAAACAGAAACACTTATACTAGAAACACTTCTACACAGCAAAAAAAGAATCATTACCAAAAAAAGAAAGACACCTTTCTGAATGTAACAAGATTTTTTTTTTCTTTTCTCCACTCTTTGGGATTCAGTGCCAGCACTACAAATCCACCACTCCTGATGGTCATTTTTTTCTTTACCTTTATCTTTTTTTTTATGTTTATAAGATAGTACAGAGGGAAATTGAAAGGGGTGGGGGGAGTTAAAGAGGAAGAGAGGAAGATAGACACCCTCAGACTTGCTACACTGCAAGTATCCCCACTGAAGCATCCCCACTGCAGGAGGGGAACTAGGCCTTGCAAGGGGCCCTGCACATAGTCCTGTTTGTGCTTAACTGGGTGCATCACCACCTGGCCCCCATAAGGTCTTTACATGCCATACATCAGACAAGGAGTCACCAAGCAAAAGCATAAAGAACAGTAATAATAACCAAAAAAGCATGAAAGAACCAAAGAAGAAACCCCATTAAAAAAATAGAAGGTATGAACATAATCTTTACCAAAGGAAATATCCAAATTATTAATAGTCGTGAGAAAATGCTCAAGGTCATTGATTATTAGAGAAATGCAAATAAAGGCAACAATGAGTTACCACTACACACCTGTGAAAAAGCACAGTAACAACAAATGCTGGTGAGGAAATGGGGAGAGGAAATGAACACTTCTACACTGTTGGTGGGAGAGTCAGGCGGTTCATTCCCTGTGGAAGACAGTCTGCAGACACCTCACAACATTAGAAATGAACTTACCTGAGGGGCTGGGTCGTGGTGCCTCTGGTTGAGCACATGTGTTCCAATGTGCAAGGATCCAGGTTCAAGCCCCCAGTCCTGACTTGCAAGGGGAAAGCTTCAAGAGTGGTCAAACAGTACTGCAAGTCTCTCTCTCTCCCTTCCTCTTCCCCTCCATATCTGGCTGTCTCTATCCAATAAATAAAT
The DNA here is from genome assembly GCF_950295315.1 of Erinaceus europaeus. Lineage (NCBI taxonomy): Eukaryota > Metazoa > Chordata > Mammalia > Eulipotyphla > Erinaceidae > Erinaceus > Erinaceus europaeus. Next base: position 8,614,868 of record NC_080180.1, on the reverse strand, counting down.
ACAGATAATTAAAAAAAATTGTAAAGAAGTTTCTTTAGAGAAAAAGAGGAAAGAAATAGACCTACATTAAGACTGGTTAATCCATATCCTAGGGATCTATTGACGGGGTAAAAGGGACACGCTAAAAGTTATCACGTACACCTATGTTTGTGGCTGCACTATTTTCAATAGTCAAAGCAACCCAGATGCCCAAGGACAGATGAATGACTATGAAAGTTGCAGTATATATACACAGTGGAATACTACTCAGCTGGTTGAAATTATGACATCATCTCCTTTGCCTCGTCTTGGATGGAACTTGAAGGACTCATGTTAAGAGAAATCAGCCAAAGGGAGAAGGATGACAAAGCATAGGGTAACACTACTCGACAGATGTGGTCCTTTGCAGAATGGGCATGAGGGGGGAGAGGGGTATTGAAAGGGCGCTGAGATGGCACTAGGACCAAAGTAATAATGGTGAACAAGACCTTGGCTGGTAGTGGCAGTGGTGTGCAGACACCCATTATTGGAACATGAGAAATTGAACCCTTATAACAACTGACATTTAAATCACTACTTTCATAAGAAAACATATTTTTAAAGATATGATATATCAAATACTAAATAGAGTTCTGTAGACCTTTCTACATGTAGAAAGGTATCCAATCTCACTTTACTTTATAGACTTGCATGTAGAAAACCTATATTCCACTGGGGGTAACTAGGACATACCATAAATTATCTTCTGAGCAAGAGAGCTCAAAGATTCTACTTCTTACCTAATTTTTCATTTCTCAACTAATTATCTACCTTATAGATAAATATTAGTAACAACCAAGCCCAGTAAATATGTGTACAGAAATTACATTAATCGAAATACCAAGAATCATGGCAGTGTGCCTAGAGTTCAATCATTGATATGCTCATTTTGACATTCTGGTTTGCATACTATTGAAGAAAGAGAATTGTGACTTTATTTTTGAGCATTGCTTTATGCTTCCCCCCCCCTTGACATGACTTTTCTGCTAAGATTATATGAATGCACACCAATTACTCCCGTTCTTGCCTTTTTCTTGAGGTATGAACCAATTACAGAATATTATTGGCTCTCGCACTTCAGTGTCTACAAAACAAATGCATCTTTTCTTCCCATCTGACCAGTATTTTTAAACAAAGCTCATGGGTTCAGATCAGGGAAGACATTTATTTGTTTATGTGTGGTTGGTGGCCCAAGTACCAATTCAGGCCAGGCAAATCAGCACCTTGGACGAAGCAGGACCCAGCATGTGTCTTTTTCAACAGGCCTTGCTTCAGAAACCATGCTCTTGAGAGCAAAGATAATTATATGCTCTTCTTGGCAGTTGGCATTTCCCTGCTGCTGTTGTCTCTGTTTTCTGTGTGCTCTGCTGCCTGAGCACCAATTTTAATAACAGGTGTGGCAGGCCCACTGCTGTCAAAAGCAGAGAGCAGTGCCAGCATCCTGGGGCTGACTCTTAATTGATGCTTTTGCTCCCCTCATAACATTAATTCTGGCCTGAGGCCAACGAATGATTATTTTTAAGTGAGGTGGTTTTCAAAATTAAAGGGAATCCAACCCTCATACCTTTGTCTGAAATCCCAGTGATGTGTCACCTCAGACTTACCAAGAGCAACTTGCTTGTATGCCTTCTGGTAGCAGGGTCATGCAGTCGGTTAAACTAGAGAGAACCTAAAAGGAGAGAAATGGCCAAGTGTGCAATGAGCAAGGAACACTCAAGCCAGCAGACAGGACAGCACTCTTGTAGTGAGAGGGTGACTGAAATGGAGCACAAAACAAAAGTAACTCAAATCACAAAAACCATGGAAACATCAGATGAGTGGGTCTAAAGATAACTGTGATGTTGTAATCGGCATTTGTCACACATGCAAATGCCTCCTGTAACATTGTTTCCATTAATAGGGTTATTTCCGTGAATTTTATCTCTCACAAATACAAACCGGAATCTGAGTTCTCAAACTCCCTGGCAATCACATACACAGTTTTTTTTTCTTTTCTATTCCCTTTTTTTCTTTGCTTTTCTTTACTTTTTTTCCCCCCCACAATTCATCCTGGGGCTGGGCTGGTGAAACAGCTCACTTGGAAAATGTGCTGCCTGGTTCGAGAATGGTTCCCACAACACTGAAGGAAGCTTTGGTGCTGCGATCTCTTTCTCTTCTTTTCTGTCTCTATCTTCTTTTTAATTTATATTATATTTATTTATTCCCTTTTGTTGTCCTTGTTGTTTTATTGTTGTTGTGGTTATTGATGTTGTTATTGATATCAGCTTTGTTATATATGACAGAGAGAAATAGAGGAGGGGAAGACAGGGGGAAAGAAAGATAAGACACCTGCAGACCTGCTTCACTGCCCATGAAGCGAATCCCCTGCAGGTGGGGAGCCGGGGGCTTGGACCAGGATCCTTACACCAGTCCTTGCGCTTCTGTCTCTATCTTTAACAATAAACTAGAACATCCTAGTTTAAGTGGAGCACCAAATAATATGAGTCCCACATACTACCTATGGCCTCACCTGACCTCCCAATCAATCAATAGTAAACCATGAGTTAGATAACAGAAAATACTGAACCCACTCACCGGAGCTCTCACTTCTGGGATTATAGTTTGGAAAACGACAGATGAATTTGGACTGGTAAATGGAGTCAAATGTCAGAATGACCCTGGTACACAAAGGTAGAATTAAAAAGTACGAGAAAAGGAAGGGGAAAAGAAGAAGGAAAAGAAAGAAAAAAGAAAAGAAAGGAAAGGTTTTCACAGCACTAAACACAATGGAAAAGTTTCTGAATGGACAGCCCAAGAATTGTGGAATATGTGTGAAAGCAGATTCTGAAAACGCTAGTCTCAAAGAGGAGAAAAAAAATTAGATGTGATTGAATGTTTTGATGTGGATGCAGGTACCATAGAGCTTCATTCAGCACGTTAACACAAATGTCTAGAAGTAATTGATTTCTAACAGTTACTGTTAACTGAGTCCAAATTGAAAATTGAAAAAAAATCTATGTACTAAAAGGAATCTGGCTAAAAATAGAGAATAAACTATATTGAGAATGTTGAAAGCTGATTCTAAAGTGTATTTGAAAAGTCAAAAGACCAGAATAGCCGATGTCATGTTGAAGATTAAATTTGAAGGAGTGAGCGACACTACAATAATGAAAGACCAAATGATCATACTTTAATCAAGACAGCTAGTAGTAGTGATTAAATTAAAAAGGGCCATCAATCAATGGAAAAACAAATGGAGTCCTGAAATAACCCCATGCAAATATGGTCTTCAAATTATTGTTGCAAGAAAGCTCAATAGATAGTTTTTTTTTTCTCAGCAAATGATACCATAGAAAGTAAATGTATGGCTGGCAAGATAGCTCACTTTGGTAGTGTGTTTGCTTTTTCATGAATGTGGCCCAGATTAGTCCAGTGGTGCCTTTCTCTCTGTCTCTCTAGCTTTGTGACAGTCAATCTAGCTGAAAGAGTGGCATATAGCAGTGAAGCCTTAGTAGAGACAGAAGAAATTGAATGTAGAGATGTCAGACATTAAACATAAATAGGGAACTAGGAATGTACCTTACACTTTTCAAAAGTTAACTCAGAATTAACATAGATCTGAATAAATATCCAAGATTATAACATTTGAAGTTGGCATAGGAGAAAATCTATGTATATTTAGATGAAGCAATGACATTTTCTTTAAATATAGCATGAAATGTATGCTCTATGAAAGTACTAATATGATGAATTTATCAAAATCAAAAATTACTCTGAAAGAAAGACAACTATGGCTTACTTTGGAAGACAGTATTGTATATATATATATATATATATATATATGTGTGTGTGTGTGTGTGTGTGTGTGTGTGTGTGTGTGTGTGTGTGTGTGTGTGTGTTCTTATTCTGTAATTCAGTAATGGCACTCCTTGATAATTACCTAAATTAGTTGATAGTTTAAGTCATGAAAAAGCCCTGTGCATATAGATTTATTTACAATTTATAAATTAAATATAGTATGTTCTTCAAAGGGCAAATGATTCAACACACCAAATGTCCATGCATTGCAATTTTATTTACAGTTGAATAGAAATAAGCTATCAAATCATGGAAACACATGGAAGAACCTGAAATGGTGAAAGACATCAGCATGAATGTACATTATTTTAATTTAGACAAGGTGATTAGATTTATGTGCTTATAGGCATGTATTCTTATGCACATATATGCCATTGCTCAGGCAGTTGCAAAGGCCAGAATTAAATACTGTCCAATAATAATGAACACACCTATGATGAAAATTAAATAAGGGTTCAAGACCCTGGTCCCCCCGTGAAAGGGACAAAGCTTCATGCACAATAAAGCAGGGCTACAGGTGTCTCTCTGTCTCTCCTTCCCTCTCTATCACCCCTTCTCTATTGAATTCTCTCTGTCTCTATCCAATAAATCACAACTAGACAAAACATTAAAATTATGATGAAAGGCTATTGAACCTGTTAGGGGTATTGTAAAAAGACCTGTATCTTCTGTAAAATCAGTGGGATTTGTTTTTTTTGAAAATGGTTAGATTCACATTATGTTGTGATCTACATGTATAAACATATGGAAACAATGGAATTAAAGACAAACTTGGTAACTAGCATGTTAGTACCACAATATAGTTCTTTAAGTTTTGTTAAGCCTGACCACTTAAATGTTACTGATCCTGCTTCTGATATTGGTAGTCATAGTCAGTATTGCCAAGGGGTTTAGTTTAATATGACTTGTCAACATGCAGAGTCTGAAGTCCTCTTCTATTTTTGCCTTAATTTGAACACCACAGTCTTCTTCTTCTTCTAGCGTTTGCCCTTCTTCCATAGCCAGTTAATGGCTTTGAAAGTGACTGGGATCCATGTGGATTCAGTCGGCTAGGAAGGATCGTCAGTTTCCCCAATGAATGGGTACTCACGGGATGCACCACGGGAAGGTCGATCCAATGCACCACAGTCTTCATTCTGACCATTAGATCTAGATGTCAGCAGTTCCCCTGGAGGTTTCTTTCACTTAGTATTTAGTGAAAGTAGCAGAAAAATAAGTTGAAGGTGATAGAAATAAGGCAATTAAAGTGTATATCTCATAGTACAACAATATATGACAAAACCCAAATATACAATGATTTATGATAAGCATCTGTCATTTTGCTAAAATGTGACTGTGTTAACAGTGTTTCCTTGATATGATTTGATTGACTAGCGCTCCATATTGTAGTAATCTCTGCAACTTCCTTCAAATGTGATTCACCTATAGGATTATTCTTAATTACTCTTGTTTTAAAAATCTATGCATTCATTCAAAATATATTTATTTACTTATTTATCCCTTTTGTTGCCCTTGTTATTTTGTTGTTGTTCTTATTGATGTCATCGTTGTTGGATGGAACAGAGAGAAATGGAGAGAGGAGGGGAAGACGGAGAGAGAAAGACAGACACCTGCAGACCTGCTTCACTACCTGTGAAGTGCCCCCCCACCCCCACAGATGTGGAGTTGGGAGCTTGAAACTGGATTCATACTTCAGTCATTGCACTTTGTGCCACCTGCACTTAACCAGCTATGCTACTGCTCGACTCCCCTCAAAATATATTTTGTATAAATCTGTGCTGAGCATTTGCAGGCTATGAAAACATTTATTTCTGGAGCCAGGTGGTGGCGCACCTGGATGAGCACACACATTACAGTGCACAAGGATCCAGGTTCAAGCTCCCAGTCCCCACCTACATGGAGAAAATTTCATTAGTGGTGAAGCGGGGCTGCAGATGTCTCTCTGTCTCTTTAATTGTCTGTCTTCCCCTCCCCTCTCAATTTCCCACTGTCTCTATTCAATAATAAAATAAATCAATATAGTAAAATATATTTATTAAAAATGTGTATTTCCTTCCAACATGTTATATAATACATTGCAGTTGGACTTCAGATGTTATGCTACTTATTTGTGGGTTCAACAAACATTTGATAAAAGTGCCTTACAGTTATTCACTTTTAGATGTTGAATTTTAAAAACATATTTTATTTTAATCTTATTTTATTTTTAATCTAATGATAATGAAAAAGAAAATCCTACAGTCACACAGTTCTCAGTGTAAGGGCATTGTCAATGCCTGGTCATCATAAGGAGGAAGGACAACATCATAGATTTCACAGGAAGAAACACAGCAGGACACCTGAACATTCTAGAGAGGTAGGATTGCTCCCACTACGATGGTCAGCCCACCCGAGATGCCAATAGTTCTTATGTTGAGAAGTCCTATTGAGTCTAAAAGAAATCAATTTGAAAGTAAATTAAATAAACATTCACTTCAAAATAGCCAAATAAATATTAACGAAACCCTTTACTCAGAAAATGTGACGGTTTTTGAAAGTTAAACTTAGTCATTTCTGAATTATGGCAATGATAATAAAAGAAACTAAATGGTCAGATGATACAGGAGTGAAAATACTTTCTGCCTGCAATAAAAGTTATTCTATTATTTTGTTAAATCAGGCTTTCTGTCGATTAGAACAAAGTTTAAAGACGATGAAGTCAGGAATTATTCATAATATCTTTATTAAGAAGTAAAATAACCACAAAGAACTGAAATTCAATAAGTTGAGCAGCATGTGTATGAGAAGTAATTGCAATATACTTACTTGTAAATCAATAAAGTAATTATATGCAGAAAGCTCTTGTATTTCTTCCAGAGTCCAGTCATTATTTTCCAACTTTAAATAAACTAGCTCCCCACCAATTCCCTTAGCATCTCAAAGAGACATGAATTTTGCAAGAGACCACTTTTTTGTTAAAATGGCATGTTTCTCGGCAGTTTGAAAATAATGGAGAAATGAGCAGAAGGATGTCTGCTTTTTTCTGCCTTTTTATTGAATTATTTTAAGTGATTATAAGAAATCTGACCCTGGGATGGAAGTTTTGGGCTGAAGGAATGATTGTTGTAATGAAGGAGACCCACAATAGAGTAGCCATAAGAACATGTGATTCTTCAGGCAAGAGTACCTTGTTGTAACACACACACACACACACACACACACACACACACACACACACACACACACACATACACACACACACACACACACCACACAGATAACTACTAAGACTGGAAGGGGATAGCTACAACAATATAATACTCAAGATAACAGAGTAATATTCTTTCTGATCTTGAATCTCCTTTACTATAAGCAAAATTATAGACAATAAAATCCCCTTACATTAGATTCAGTTCCTTCACATTACAAAAGAGTCTGAATGTCAGTGGAGTGAGTGAGTGAGTGAGTGAGTGAGTGAGTGAGTGAGTGAGTGAGTGAGTGAGTGGCAGAGTAGTCTCTCTCATATGCCTGAGGCCCTGGGTTCAGTTGTCCTCAGGACCACCATAAGGAAGTGCATAGAGCCCTGTGGATGGTGGATTGCTATGCTGCTCTCTTTTCTCTCACTCTATTTCTCACAGTTTCATAAAAACAAAATTAATCATTCCTAGGGAGAGATTCATGCACAAGACTCTGGGTTCAATCTTAACTACTACATAAAATACCAATTCTGGCTGCTTGTTTATCTATCCATCCATCCATCCATCCAAAAATATTTCCCAAACAAACACCATGGAGTATTCTTCCAGTGCTTCTGCTATGTATTTGATGGTTTCTGGACTAATGTCTAAATCTTTGATCCATTTGGAACTTACTTTGGTTTGCGGCTACTTACAGTGGCACAGTTTCATTCTTTGATATTTTCTATTCCATTTCTAGTTGTACCCCAATCTTCCCAGCACTACTTATTGAAAGGTTTCTTTACTTTCCAATTAATATTCTGTGCTCACTGGTCATAAATTAATTATCTGTAGGTGTGAGGGATTTTTTTTCTGATTCTTCAGTTTTTGTTTTTGTTTTTGTTTTTCCATTGATCTGTGTTTCCTTTCATTCGGGATATTTTGATTATCATCTTGTAATGCCACTGGAATTGAGGAGTTGTGATGCCTTTTTTGTTCTTTTTCTAGGATTCCTTGGGAGACTGTGGGTATTTTCTCGTTCCAGATAAACATTTGTAGTTTTTGTTTTATTCCATTGAGAAGTATTTTGCATTTTTAAATTAACATATTTCCTTAGCTCATTGAGAATATTTTGCTGTCAACAGATCACTGTTCCACTTTTAGCTTTATGTCTTCCTGTCCCCTTAATTATTTTTTATATTTTATTTATTTATTAATGATAAAAATATGCAGAGAGAGAGAATCACACATCACTTTGCTACATGTGCTGTCAGGGACTGAACTCAGGACTCTGGGAATCATGAACATTTAAGTATTAAACCCCTGTGAATAGAAAAACATGTAAGTAACTCTTGTATTTGACAGAATTTAGTTTCTAAATTAAATAGAGAATTTTAGAATCTTAAAAAAATACATTCTCAGTATCTGTTTGATTTTCTCTTCAGAATTTTCTATTATCCCAATGTAATGATCACCCAATTTCATATAGCTAAAATGTTTAAACAATTAATTTGATTACTTTTAGTCTCAATTGTTATGAATTGAATTTGAAGTAAAAATTACTAGTCTATAGAACCACATACTTAGTTCAAATAAAAGTGAAGTGTGTTGCAAACTGTTATATGGCTTTCACTCATTTATTAAAGCAATTTAATTCAAGTAACTTACGTCCAAATCATGTAACATTTTATTTTCATTTATGTAGGAATGTTCAATAAAATCACAGCACATGCCTAATAACATTATTCATGGAGTAAAAAAGGGGACAGGTCTAAGCACAAAATATTAACTTTATGATCTGCATAAAGTTTTCTAATAAATAAATAAAGTTTTCTAATAAATAAATCTAGTCCTCTTGTATTATCTAGTTCCTTTTGTTATTTATAAATCAAGTGGTAACAAAATCAGTTTTGCCAAGGACAAATATTGCCTCAAGAAGAATTTAGCTATCATGAGCCAAGGAGTTAGTTTATGAACTATCTGTTGAATTTCCATTTCCAAAGGTACATTACACAAATCTCCAAGGTTACATGCTCTCCAAGGCACATTAGCAAATATCTGCAAGGTTTCCATTTTCCTGACAGAAACAATTACAAATGCCATGCAAGAATAATTTCACACAGAGAGTTGAGGCAGCTATCAGAATTCTCTTAGGTAACAGTTGCAAATGTTTATGCTAATATTATTTAGCTTTTCACTTAAAAAAAAAACAAGTTACTGAATTCAGTGCCTTTCTTTTATTGTCAGTGTAGGTCTAAGAAAGAGAACAACCATTAAAAAAAAAAAAAAGCTGGGCGCAGACATATGTTCATTTCAAAAACTATATGTTTTAAAGCAAAATACTGCAGTGTGTTTTCACCAGGGAACTCTTGTAGTCTGTATTTCTTTTCAGCATCAAAGTGAGGAGTTGCCATCTGGCCATTTCAAATGTATGGGATTTGTGCTTCTATATATAAATGGCAGCATATGGAAAGGGGGACTTGCTATTGACTACATATTCCTAGAATGCATTCCTCTTAAAATGTGTACTATGGGCCTTTTCCAACACATTATCTCTAATTGCTAGTATAAAGGCAATCTGAGAGCATTTGTCTTTCAAAATTTTCTGTATGGATTACTGTTGGTCTGCTTCTAAATTCTGCTTCTAAGACCCCTTCTGTTTCATTGGGTTAGCACCCCCTGCTTGGCACTGTGTTCTATTTACATAACCCCTGTTAACTAAGTACCCCCCTGCCTCCTGGACATTGATTTAATCCTCACTGGTTCGCGCTTTCTCCTTCTCCCCGCCCTCTATCCTAAGTACATCCTCTTCGGACTTGACTCTTCCGCCTCAGGATATATAAGGACAGGATTGTGATTAGAGATAGCTTAGATTGCGCTGCATTCCACATGAATAAAGACTGAACTGCATACCACTCACCCATGAGTCCCTGGTCATCCCTCTCTCTCCCGGCCGCGAAGCTAGCCCGGCAGATTATGTATGCTTTTTTTTATTTAAAAAAATCAATTTAGTTTATTTGGTAGTTTCTTTTAAAGACAACTAAATAGCTATGTATCTTTTCTCCTCTCCTACCCAAGGCCCATCAATCCTCTATAACAACAGAAAAACATATGATGTAGCAATGTAAGGTGCATGGTAGATAAGAGAAAGGAGCCAGAGCTTCAATATTCCCTCTAATGTGGCTCTGGGATTGAACCCAGGGCCTTGGGCATGTTCTCTAATACTGAATTGCCTTCCCAGCTTCTCAACAGCATTTTAAAGGCAGAGTCATAGAGATGGAAAATGATCTACCAGAACAAGGGAAGCTACAAGTGAACCACAGGAATAAAGGAAAATGTTGAGTGGAGTGGTCTTTCACCCCACTGAGTGGGTAGGGGAGAGTAGAGAGGGACTTAAACTTAGAAATGAAGACTAAAACAAGAAGAGAGAGAGAGAGAACCTAATAAAATTTATGAAACTGTTGTTGTGGCCAGGTGTCGGGCTGCACCATGGAGAAGAGAGAGAGAGGAGGTCTGGAACAAGTGGGGTACACGAATCTTTATTATAGGATGGGGGGGTGACTCAGGCCATGTGGAGTCAGCCGACAATGGCCGTCCCCACTATCTCACCACGCAGAGAGAGAGAGAGAGAGAGAGAGAGCGACCCAAAGGAGCCCAGCGAGAGAGTGGGGAAGTGAGGGGGATTTTATTGGGCAATAACCAGGGGTGACGTGTGGGGGCAGGATTGGTTGAAGGGGGCACTGCGGGGCATGGTAAAACCTGGGGGTGGAGACTGCATCAGAATAATTCCTCAGCATCATGAAACAACCAACCTCCACCTGCCAACTCCATGTATAGATGCCTATACACTTACTAGAAAACAGGGCAATATTCTTTTTAAAAAATCAAATTATTTGGAGAGAATTTAAAAGCTTCAGTGGGAAGACCTTGTCTCTCACCTCAGACTAGACCAATTATGGTCTATCTATTCTGGTGTTCTGCCACACAAATTCTTTGAGCTCAAAGGGATTATGTTAAGTGAGGAGAACCAAAAAGAGAAGCATAAAGACCGGATGGTCTCACACACTGGCAGAACTTAAGAAACAAAGACAAAAAGAAACACAAAGTGAAACTTGGACTGGGTGTGGTTTTACTGTGTCAAAATAAAGGACTCTGGACAGGAGGGTGGGGAGAAGGCTGGAGGAGAGCCCTTCTGGGGACTTGATACATGATGTAATAGACTCTGTCATGATCAGACAGGACAGAAGTTTTATCCATGTGTCCACAACTTTACTGTAAACCATTAACCCCCCCTCCCCCATGATAAAAAGAAATTAAAGGACAAATTTTAAAAATGCACTTTCAAATAGATATGTAAGGAGCCCGAGACAGTTTTTAGAAAAGTAAATTTCATATCCTCAGTGAAAGAGAAAGAGATATGAGGCTGAGTGGCAGAAAACGTGGTAGAACACATATATTACAAGGTGTAAGGACCCAGGTTCAAACCCACGGTTTCCACTTGCAGGGGCAAAGCTTTGCAAGTGGTAAAGGAGGGCTGCAGTTCTCTCTCTCTTTCTCTCTCTCTCTCTCTCTTTCCCTCCCTCCCTCCCTCCCTATCTCCCTTCCCCCTCTTGATATCTGGTCATCTCTATCCATAAATAAAGATAATTTTGTTTTGAAAAAAGAGAAAGTGCAGGTGAGTGACTTCACAAGTGGTGAAGCAGGTCTGCAGGTGTCTATCTTTCTCTCCACCTCTCTGTCTTCCCCTCCTCTCTCCTTTTCTATCTGTCCTATCCAACAATGATGACATCAATTACAACAACAATAATAACTATAACAACAATAAAAAACAAGGGCAATAAAAGGGAAAATAAATATTTAAAAAAGATAAAGAGATATTAGTATCATTAAAATAACAATGTCAAAATATACTCAATGGACCTACAAATGTAAGAGAAAGTCTTAGTCAAAATTCTATAAAGGGATCATATGGAGTGGAGGACAATTTAAAACTTTCCTCCTAAAATCTGGGCAAGGAAATCCTCTTTTCATCTGTACTTTTCAGCTTAACCCTGGAAGTTCTTGCCAGTGTTATCAGGAAATATAAAGACGTCAAAGTAATCCATATTGGAAAGGAAGAAGTCAAGAACCACGATTTGAAGACGACATGTTTTACAGAGAGAAACTTAAATTCTCCATCAAAAAGCATGGAGAAGCCATCAGTAAGTTCAGTGAAGTAGAATGATTCAAAGCCAATAGACAAAGCCTTGTGATATTTCTTTACTTAAAAAAAAATCATTGTTTTAGGGAGTCAGGCAACAGTGCAGCAGGTTAAGCACATGTGGCACAAAGCACAAGGACCGGCTGAAGGATCCAGGTTTGAGCCCCGGCTCCCCACCTGCAGGAGAGTCGCTTCACAGGTAGTGAAGCAGGTCTGCAGGTGTCTATCGTTCTCTCCCCCTCTCTGTCTTCCCTTCCTCTTTCCATTTCTCTCTGTCCTCTCTAATAATTTCGACATCGATAACAACAACAATAATAACTATAACAACAATTAAAATAAAACAAGGGCAATGAAAGGGAAAATATATAAATATAAAGTTTTTTTTTTAAAAAAATCATTGTTTTATTGGGAGTTAGTGGTTTCTAGTGAGGGTGTTGACACATTGTGCAATTTCTCATCTTTTTAAAATATTTATTTATTCCCTTTTGTTGTAGTTATTATTATTGTCGTCATTGTTGGATAGGACAGAGAAATAAAGAGAGGAGGGGAAGACAGAGGGGGAGAGAAGGGTAGACACCTGAAGACCTGCTTCACCGCCTGTGAAGTAACTCCCCTGCAGGTGGGGAGCTGGGGGCTCAAACCAGGATACTTAGGCCAGTCCTTGTGTTTTGCGCCACCTGCTCTTAACCTGCTGCACTACCACCCGACTCCCAGTTTCTCATCTATTTATGAGGTGTCTGCAGAACACTCTCATCCCTACTTAAAACCTTTTCCACCATCAAGCACCAGGGCATCAACTCCATCTTTACTTTCTCTCTTCCCTTCCTTCCTCAGAGTTTGTTGTTTTGGTATAATACACCGCACCCAGTCCAAATGTCACTTTGTATTTTCCCTTTCTGTGCTTCCCTTCTTAAGTTCCACCTATAAGTGAGATTATCAGATATATGTGGCCCCTTTTTTGGCATATCTCATCTAACTTTGGCATATCTCATCATTCCTTCAAGTTCCATCCAGGATGAGGCAAAGAAAATGATACATTTTTAATAGCTGAGTAGTATTCCACTATGTGTCCCTGTCATAACTTCCTTAGCCACTCCTCTGTCATTGACAACCTGGGTGGCTTCCAAGTTTGGGCTATTACAAATCATGCTGCTTTGAACATACTTATTAATAGGTCTATTTGAATGTGTGTTTTTTGACTCTTTGCATAAATCTCCAGGTCATATAGTAAAGCACCAGAAATGTTTTGACTCTGTAGGCAAATGCAATTTAGACAGGCAATGCCTCCAGGGTTGTTCATAAAAATATTCCTCTTGGGTTTGGTGTACTGCACCAAAGTAAAGGACTCAGGGATGGGGTGGGGGGTCAGGTCCTAGTTCATGTTGATGGAGGATTACCTAGGTGGGGGGTTACAATGTCTTGCAGAAAACAGAAATTTTACAAATATGCAAACAGGTGTATTTACTATAAACCATTAATCCCCCCAATAAAAAAATGTCCTGATCAAAATTCTATTTGTATACATTTATGTTAATAGATATTTAAAAATGATTGACAAGATTATGGGATAGAGGGGTATAATTTCATACAGTTCCCACCACCAGAGTTCTGTATCCATACCCACTGAGTTTCAAATATTGTGCAGTGCAGTTTGGCTCACTTAAGTGGGAAGACATTTGAACTGAGTTATTTTTTTAAAAAGGCAAATAGTAGGAAATCAGGATGAAGGAAGATGTTACAGATGAAGTATCATTTCAAGGGTACAGAAATAAGAGCATCACGTTGTACTTGGAGTATTTAGATAATGTTTCTCAACGCTGGAGTTTCACATTTGAAAAGTAGCACTGGAGAAAACGATACAAAAATACCATCTTCTCATTCAGCGTGTTAAGACACTTAGAGTTAGTCCTAAAATTAAATCTATATTTTTTAATGTATTTAAAGCAAAGGGATTCTTTCTCTATTGGGAACCGGGTTCACAAGATTGGTTGTCACAGGGGCACACATACCTGTCACTTCATAGTAAACATGACCCACAAGTCACTCTCCCCACTGTCTTCTTCCTCCAATAAATGGCATCTGGTCCCAAAACCCCTTTCAATCCCTTCCAGCTCTCTCTTTCTGAAGAACTTAGATCTGCTCAATAGATCACAGTGTGAGTTGAGAATATATTTCACATTGTGTCATACATGTTCAAAGTTAATTTTTTGATAGACAAAAGGTTCGTTTCCCAGTGTGCAGGCTGTAACACTAGTCAGATATAGAGAGGCTCTGGTCAATTGAGGGCAAGGTTTTACTTGAATAGATTAACTTAGTTTAATCGGGAGAAAATTAGAAAACAGCTACCTCTGAACAACAGCAGCAACAGAATGTTTGGACAATGAGGACAAGGGTGGAAGATTGACTTAATAGGATCTGAAAGTGTGGTTAGTGGAGAAGCCTTTAAACTGCCCCCAAATTAATATATCACTCCAGTGCACGGGAAAATGAATGTTGGTACCAACACTTAAGGGAGGGATATAGAAGCCTTTAAAGTGCCCACAAATCAAGATATCAACTGGTGGATGGGTAAATGAACAATGGTACCAACACTTAAAGGAGGAATATAGGAGGGAAATGAATGAGAAAGTACAGCTTTGTTTTGGACTTGTTAAATATGAAACAATTTTTATATGATCTCTCTCTCTTTTTTTTCCTTGGTATCATTTTTTTTATATATAAAAAGGAAACATTGACAAAGCCATAGTATAAGAGGGGTACAACTCCACACAATTCCCACCACCAGAATTCCACATCCCATCCCCCCTAGCCCCCCGATAGCTTTCCTTTTCTTTAACCCTCTGGGAGTATGGACTCAAGGTCATTGTGGGGTGCAGAAGGTGGAAGGTCTGGCTTCTGTAATTGTTTCCCCGCTGAACATGGGCGTTGACAGTTCAATCCATATTCCCAGGCTGCCTCTCTCTTTCCCTAGTGGGGTGGGGCTCTGGGGCAGCAAAACTCTAGGACACATTGGTGGGGTTGTCTGTCCAGGGAAGTCTGGTTGGCATCATGCTGGCATCTGGAAACTGGTGGCTGACAAGAGAGTTAACATATAAAGTCAAACAAATTGTTGACCAATCATGAACCTAAAGTCTGGAATAGTGCAGATGAAGAGTTGGGGGTCTTCCATTTTGTAGATAGCTAGTAGGCATATTTTAGTTATATTCCAAAGGGCCTGTGGCCCAACCTAACCAACACAACAAGTACCACCTCAGCATGCTTCACTTCAGACTGTGTCCAGAGAAGTCAGTCATGGAATGTCAACCCTTCACCCTCATTACTTGGGTGAGACCTTTCCTTTCGTAGTATTCTCTAATTCCATTCCAGGTGGTTCATTTCCTAATAAAGTCCCAAAACCTAGATATAGATCAGGTCCTGTGGGATACAGCATATGTTCAAATGTATCCATAAATTAGGGCAAAATATATACTTGAAAGCAAAAGTACACAATAGTCTGCAGTGAGTCAGTATAAAGTTCCTAGTGAAATAGTGTCTGCTTAGACTTAGATACCCTCCTCACCTACTTCCTATTACAGTTCTCTCACTCATTCCAAAGCTAACCTTAGCAAATCAAGTACTGCAAAAGCTGATATGATCTCTTAACAATGTTAGACTAAGTTGGTCCTTGGAGAGGCCAGAGATATAGCTGAATGGTAAAGCAGAGACAGCACAAGTTTGAAGATGTGGTTTATTCCTTAGCATTAATGAAATATAAAAAGGTTCTTGGTTATTGTTGTAGGTCCAAGACTAGGCATTTTAGCAGCAGCTCAGAACATGAGTATAATATTTTCACCAAACAATACTTTAGGCAAGAGAAAACCATCTCCAGAATAAAACAGGTCATATAATGAAGATAATGGGAAAACACTATCACAAAAATCTGTTAGCAATCAATGCCTAATGTTGTTTTCGCCGGGCTGGCTTCACGGGCGGGTAACAGACGACCAGGGACTCATGGTTGAGCTGTAGGCAGTATCTCTTTATTCATGCAGGACGCAGCACAATCTAAGCCGAGCTAAGCTAAACTAAAAACTACAAACAATTTTGTCCTTATAAATATACTAGCCCAGTAGGGTGGGAACAGGATGCGATGCAGAGAGGGTGGAGAGAAAAGTGACTGGTGAAAATCAGGATATGACAAGGAGAGGGGGAAGAGCAGGCAAGAATACTACCACTGAACCACCAATGCCCTGGAAGGAGGGTGGTGCTTGTTAACAGAGGTTATGTAAATAGAATACAGTGTTATGTAAATAGAATGTAGGGGGGATTAAACCAAATGAAACAGAAGGGTTTTTAGAAGTAGAATTAGAAGCATACCAACAACTCCCCCTTTCTTTTTAACTAGTGGCCATAGTATCAGGATTGTGGGGTTCCTTCTAATAAATTGATAGGTTCTTTACCTCTTTTGCCTCTACTAGCACCTAAACTTTTCTCTCGAGATCCCATTCCTTCTGCTCCTACAGTCTTCACTGATGGTGGAAAAAAGGGAGCTGCTGCCCTTATATATTACCCAGACAAACAATCTCCTAAACCTCTCTTTACTGAGCTTCCTGAGAATTCCCCTCAGTACAAAGAACTTTATGCTGTTTTCCTTGCATTAAAAGCTGTACCAGAATCCTTCAACCTTTTTTCTGACAGTGTGTATACTGTTAACTTACTTCCATGGCTTGCTCGTTCCTATGTGAAAATTGATGACAACCCACTTTCCCCTCTTTTGATTCAAATCGCCTCTATGCTCTCTTCTCGAACCCAACCACTATATATTCGCACCTTCGTTCCCACAGCTCTCTTCCTTGTGCCATGTCTGAAGGGAATGCTGCAGCTGACCGCCTTGCCTCCACAGGAGCTCTCCTACTCTCTGTCTCTGATCCTGCTGACTTTCATTCCCTAACCCATGTTAATCTTAAAGGCCTTCGAGCTCGATTTCCTGATGTTCCGTTACCACAATTAAAACATATCCTAGCTACATGCTCTTCCTGTGCAAGTCTCATAAAAACACCTGCTATTCAGACTCTTGGTGTTAACCCCCGAGGCTTAAAAGCTAATGCTATTTGGCAAATTGATGTCACCCACATACCAAACTTAGGCAAACAAAAATATGTGTTTGTCTCAATTGATACGTTTTCTAAATTTATGTGGGCATCAGCTCAGACAGGAGAAAGCTCTAAAAAACTTATAAGCCATATGCTCTCCTGTTTTGTTGTGATGGGCTTACTTACCTCTTCAACTGAAAACTGACAATGGACCTGCATTTACCAGCAAACAATTTAAAGATTTTTGTTCCCTCTGGAACATTACTCATACCACAGGCATTCCCTATAATCCACAGGGACAAGGCATTGTCGAGAGGGCCCATCAAACCCTTAAGGCTCAATTAAATAAAGATAAAAGAGGAATGTACCCCCCCCAATATCCAGCTAGCAAAAGCCTTAACTACGTTAAATCTCTTTAATATTTACAATAACTTGGACTTACCTCCTATTATTCTTCACTGGCAAACACTGTCTACTCTCCCATCTATTAAGGTCAAATAGAAAGACCCACTTGATAAAATTTGGAAAGGGCCTGACCCTCTATTGACCATGTGAAGAGGTTTTGCATGCATTTTCCCTCATAATTACTCTAAACCTGTCTGGGTTCCTGCCCGCCATGTCCAACAATACCCTCATGATGGCACTGTTATCCCTGAAGAACTAGAAATAATACAAGAGGACTAGCCTCAGGATACATCCCAGGATCCATAATATGACATGGCAGAACCTACAAAAGTTGGCTCACAGAGCCCTCTCTCCCTCCTACCCCTTCCCTGAATGTCTTATGTTATGACTGGCCAGTTGTGTTTTGTGAGTGAGTGCGCTGAATGACCAAAAATTTTTGTATGACCCATCTGCTCAGAAGTACTCTAAATGTTCAACCATTGACACTAACATGCATTAACTCTCTAAGTAACCTGAGTCTGCTTATAGTCCAAAGTCAATTATAGTAAACCTCTAACTTGTTACAAGTTTTATTATTTTTTTTCACAAGTAAGTGAGTACAGCTATCAAGCCTTCATATGAAGAATCATCTGTTCATATGGTAAGGTATTAAACTGTAAGAAGTTCCTCCATATCCAACCTATGTGAATTAACAACATTCACATATTATTGTAAACTTAACTGGGGTATCTTGTCTTGCCACCATAAGCCATGCCTTTGTCAGCCAACAATTTAAAGATGTTTCCCTTTATAACATCACCCATACCACAGACATCCTTTACTACCCCCAAAGACAAATGGCTGTTCCCCTAGACATCACATCCACTGACTGCTTCCCTTAGACTTGAGATATGATCCCACCTCTTCATACCAATGGATACATTCCCCCTTCCTTACCTGTCTACCCTTAGTTGTGGGACCCTAGCTTGTTTTACTACTTCTGCTCACAATAGGTCCTATAATTCTTTTTTTTTCAACATTTTAATTTATTTATTTATGAGAAAGAGAGGAGGAAAGAGAAAGAACCAGATAACTTTCTGGTACATGTGCTGCCAGGGATTGAAATTGGGACCTCTTGAGAGTCTAACGCCTTCTCCACTGCGACACCTCCCAGACCATGGTCCTATAATTCTTAACAAGCTCATGGCCTTTTGCGGCAACAGATTGATGCCATAAAGATGCAACCTATACAACCTCACTATCATAGGCTGGATATGGCAGAATATTGAGTTGCTGTGGAGGATTTGCCCCCCTCCATCAGAACGTCCACCATGTAGAGGGCTGGCTAGCCAATGATAGGTAAGAGGAAACTAGTGCTATCCAGTCAACCTAAGACAAGGCACCTGGTACTACTAGGCAAAAATGACCAGGTGTTCCAATGACGGGTAAGACGGAAGGCTGATCCCCCATGATTTTTTTTTTTTGACATCTTTTTGTGTTAGGCTGTTGTTGAGCCAGCCACTCCCAGTGGCTCTTTTAATCTTTCTATTTTATTTGGTAAGAAAGAAACATTGAACAGGGAAGAGATAAAGGAGATATAAAGATGTGTCTACAGCACTGCTTCACTGCCTATGAAGCTTCCACTATGTAGGTAGGGACCCTGGGGCTTGAACCCAGACCTTTGAGTGTTGTAATGTGTGTTCAATCAGTTGTGCCACCATCTTGCCCCACACCAAATTCTCATAAATAAATGAATAGATAGCTGATGGTATATACTATTAATCATTTGGAGAGATAAGAAAGAAATGTAGGGTAGTAAATATGTAGTAAAGATTACATAATAAGAACACAATATCTATTTGCTAGGGCCCAGCCCCTCATTTACTATTTAATCACATATAGATTGAATGAACTATCTCCCAGAGAAACAGAAGCGTATATATGTGTGTGCGTGTGTGTGTGTATATGAAAATGCATATAGAAATACATAACTCACACATACACATATATATGCATATAATTTCTAATTTTATTGGGATGCCACCCACAAAGATTAAACATTTCAAATTAGGGTTAATTTTAGCATATAAATGTACGTACATCATCATCAGCATAACAAACATGTCTTAGTTGCTTACTATGTATTATTGGACATATAATAGTAGAAGACTTAATTCAACAATTATTTTAGCTTCTATTCTTTGTTAACTGCTATACACACAGAGTTTGAAATCTTTGATAACATGAAGAATGAGTGAGAACAAAGACTGAAATGATAAATTCTAAAGCATTCATTTTTGAAAGATAATTCAATCTTTGTGTTGGTGTTCATTCTAGGAGAAACATTTTTCCCCTCCAATATGTTAAATATAGCAAGTGGAGTATTATATTTTTTCTCTCTGGCTTTGTCTAAGATCTTTCTTATGTGCAACCCTTTATCTCATTTCAGTTTTGGTCTTGTGCCCAGATACTAACTTTTAAAAGTTAAGCAAATCAATACAAGGTTTTACTTGAATAGTTTAACTTAGACTCACCGGGAGAAAATAAGATAACAGCTACCTCTGGAAAACAACAACAATAAAAAAATTACTTCTAGTGATACATCTGACTTTGCATGGTTTGTTGTGTTGTGGGCAGAATCTGTTTTAAAAGTTTTGCAAAAACAGGAGCTACTCTATTTCTTCACTTATATTTTGGTTTCATTGTCCCATTAGAGACCATGTTTGATCACTATCCTGTTTCTCCTCACTCCTCTTGTCTTTATTCTCTAAACCCTAGTGCTTTGACCTTGTGTTCACTTTTCAAGTTAAATGATTTATAGTACATGCCAGAGATTCATAGAACATTAAAAGAGAAAATAGGTTAAAAAAAACAGTAATAGCTATCTCTATGATACATTTGAATTTCATATTCTACCAAGAGTTAAATGAAAAAATAAAATGTTGATGCTCATAGTAGGAAGAATAATAATTGAATCTTCCAGTGGTCTCCTGCAGAACACACTTAAATGAATGCATTTGTAATATGAAGCGAAACTTCATCTGTGTTCTGCATAAGTGCATCTTGGCTTTAGATGATTGCACTGTGGGACGTGAGAAGGAATTTTGAAATGAGCAGCCTGTTTCCTGCAGATAAGTTTGTGTCCTCCTTATCACCGTGAAAAGAAGTTAAAATAATAGCAACTCTATAAACAAAATGCAAAATTTCAAATCCACTCTTGATTCTAATGTCTTTCTGTTCTGGTTCAGGATTATAATACTGTTCTGTGTGAATCTG
This sequence comes from Erinaceus europaeus, assembly GCF_950295315.1. Taxonomy (NCBI): domain Eukaryota; kingdom Metazoa; phylum Chordata; class Mammalia; order Eulipotyphla; family Erinaceidae; genus Erinaceus; species Erinaceus europaeus. The sequence continues at coordinate 8,593,926 of NC_080180.1, read as the reverse complement.
TGCAGCGCTAAGTTCAGGACATTTTAAAATGGTCTGAAGGACAGTTGATAACTTGAAGTATGTTAGTGGATGTTTGCATGATGCTGATATATATATGCATATTAGTGCTTAAATACCCAGTGTTACTATAGACATAACTCTGTAGACTTGCCTGTACAGTCAATGCCAAAATATTAAATTTGAGAAAACAAACAGCCTATTCCTATATGTATGTTATGAAGCAAATACCACTTCCTATGTACCCACTCACAGAGACCTGCTCGACTTCCACTTTAAAGTGAAAATTGCACAACTGACTTCTCAAATTAAATGATGACATAGTTGGTGGGGATGGAAGGAGAAACTGAGCTCAGACCCCTTCCCCCTGAATGTAGTGTGGGCGGTGAATACCCAGGATCACACAGAATGCCCTCCAGGATAATTTTGAGAAAAGTCCTGAAAGATGCAACATGTATTTATTTATTTATCCATTCATTCATTAGTGAGATAAAGAGTCAGAGCATCACTGTGGCACAGATGACACTAAGGATTGAACTCTGAACCTCAAGTGTTTTTCTTTTTTCTTTACCTTTTTCATTTATTAGTGATTTAATAGTGATCGGCAAGATTGTGGGATAAGAAGGGTACAATTCCATACAATTCCCACCACCAGAGTTCTGTATCTCATCCCTTCCTTTGGAAGTTCCTTTTTTTTTTCCAGAGCACTGCTCAGCTCTGGTTTATGGTGGTGCAGGGGATTAAACCTGGGACTTTGGAGCCTCAGGTATGAGAATCACTTTGCATAACCATTATGCTATCTACCCCATCCCTGGGAATTTCCCTGTTCTTTATCCCTCTGTGAGTATAGACCAAAGCAGAAGGTGGCAGATCTGACTTCTGTAATTGCTTCTCCACTGGACATGGGTGCTGACATTTTGTCCATGCCTCAGCCTATATCTATCTTTCCTTAATGGTCAAGTTTAAAGTCCAGCTCTAGTCACTGTGCCACATCCTGGCCATGCAGACACTCGAGTTTCTAGGATGTAATATTTTAAGAAAAATACTTAAGTGATTTTTTTTTATTAAAGGCATAATGATTAACATAAGTATGTTTGTTATTTTTTTCTCTGTATTGGATAAAATAGAATAAAATTTATCCTATTTAGATACACGTTCTTACACAAGCTGGGTACTGTTCTTGATGTTGTTAATTACTATCAAGAGAGGATATTCAGAGTTGAGTATTTGGTACTCTAAAACCCCTATGACTAGTGGGAAAAAGAAAAGGTTAATATATTTATCATGAAGCACTTTATCTTCTTAAAAATAGAAGTCCTTGATAAATCACAGCAATGTTTGAAAGGGTAGTTTTAGAACTCAATTATCTAGAGATGTTGTCAAGATAACTTAATAGGTTCTCATTAAACTTTCAAGGTGTATTTACAGAGAAGCTCTGGAGTGCTGGCCTGTCTCTGTAACTACTGTAGATATTGACTAATACTTTATCAAACTCTTGTCTTCTCTTCCTTTCTGGAAAGCATAGCTAGAATAAAACAGATCATATAATAAAGATAATGAGAAAAATAATTCAAAATCTGTCAGCAATCCATGTCTCATATAAAAGAAAAACAGTCAAGAAAGATCAGTCAAGTGCATGCAGCCTCTCTTGCAGCTAGATATGACTGTGTGGCTGAGATTATGTGAGTAGAGAGAGGGTGGACATAGAATGTTCCAGCTCTGAACTTGTCTCCTATAAACTGCCCATAGGGTCCCCCACACTCTTCCTCTTATCACTCTATAAGATATTAAAGTTCTATCAGAGAACCCTGACGTCTAGGGCACAGCAGGGTCATCAGCTGAAGTAATTATTGCCTGAAAGATCACCCACCTTGATGGACTATAGATGAGTTAACAATAAGCTAGTGTTAGGACACACAGAGTTGAAGATGAATTTTATAGTAATTAGCCTAATTATAGGACATATTTTCCATTCAACTATTCCATATCTTCTCAGCCTAGCAAATATGCTTAACATCGAGTAAAACAACAAGCTCCAAAAATGATTTTCCCTTCCACCATCTGTCACATATTAAAAAGTATGAGTCACTTAAAATTTTAGAATTTATTGGCCATAAGTAGATATAGTGATGAACATGTAAAGGACTAATTCATGATGATAGAATAAGCAAATCTAAACCAGAATAAAATACATATTTCAAGAACTTTAGAAATTAAGATAAGGTAGTATGATAATTGGAGATGCAAAAGTTTGGTAGGTTGTGTTGTACTAGAATTTGGACTAATGATCATCTCTCATTTTCCACAAGTTTACCAGTTGCTGAAACTTGAGGATTAAGTACTCAAAAGAACAAGAGAGAGAAGGAACTGGCACCAGATACTATTAAAGGAATAACATGTCCTCAATCATATGATTACTTGGTGACTTGGGTTACAATGCGTAATTGAAGGTAGTGCTATTATAGAATCTCTCTATTATGGAACAAGATTAATCAGGGAATGTTTTCGTATTCTTTCTTCATTCACTATAGAAGGAAGGGACTGGGATCACTGGCCTGGATTTCTTCAGCTATGGGATATTGTCTTCTAACAAGTGTCCTCTAGCTGTTAGTCCAATTTTTTATTCTGGAAAAAATATATATAATACCCCATGTTGGAAAGTGCCATTTCCTAAGTAGAGAAAATGAACAATTTCCCCAGGGAAATGTCAGGTTTGGTTTGAATCTGGCATGCATTATAATGATGTGAATATTTGACTTGTTTTTTTTTGTTCAAAAGCCAAATGCATTTTATCATGATCCTGATGTCTTACTTTGGGGAAAATTCCCAAGTCTGCACTGAAAGATGAAGTAAATGGGCCAGATGGTTCGCCTGGTTCCTGTAGGAGACGACTAAATTGAGTTAATATTTACACTGAGGGAGTCAGGCAGTAGCTCAGCGGGTTAAGCGCATGTGTTGCAAAGCACAAGGACCATCATAAGGATCCCGGTTCAAGCCCCAGGCTAGCCATTTGCAGGGGAGTCACTGACATAAGCAGTGAAGCAGGTCTGCAGGTGTCTATCTTTCTCTCCCCCTCTCTGTCTTCCCCTCCTCTCTCCATTTCTGTCTGTCCTATCCAACAACGACATCAACAATAATAACTACAGCAATAAAAAGACAAGGACAACAAAAGGAAATATATATATTTACATTGAACTAGTCACTCAAAGGCTGTGTTGATGGCTGGGGTTTAGGTGCCTGATCACAACACATCACAAGCCTGACCATTTTTTAAAAAATATTTATTTGTTAAATAGGACAGAGAGAAATGGAGACAGGAGGGGAAGACAGAGAGGGGGAGAGAAAGATAGACACCTGCAGACCTGCTTCACCTCTTGTGAAAGGACTCCCCTGCAGGTGGGGAACCAGGGGGCTGGAACCAGGATCCTTAAACCAGTCCATGCTCTTCATGTCACATGCACTTAACCCACTGCGTTACCCCCCTGACTTCCATGCCTGACCTTTTTTTTTTATGATGCTATTCACTTTATTCAGGACTCTTTATTTGTTTAAATTATTTATTTAGGATTGAACCAAAAATAAATTGAATGGGAGGGAGAGAGAGAGAGAGAGAGAGAGAGAGAGAGAGAGAGAGAAAGAGAGAGAGAGACCGAGACCTGCTCCACTGCTTCACCACTCTTGAAGCTTCTCCTTTTGCATGTGGGGAACAGGGGCTTGAACCTGTGTCCTTGTGCATGGTAACATGTGTGTTCAACCACTCAGGCCCCTCTCAGGATTCTTAAGCCTTCAGAGCAGCATTGACTTTTGTGAATCTCCTAGGCTAGTGCTGCTTTCTACACACTTCAGATAAGTATGCAATTATTATTATAGACTTCGTTATCCATAATTATGTAAGATAAGCAAGGCTGGACTAGGAAAATGGCACATCAGGGAGCACAAGCATGTATCACATGAATGAAAAAATATATAATACCTTAATCGTGCTACCAGGTGAAATAGAGAAATCTTAATCTCTTTCTCTCTCTCTTTCTCTCTTTCTCTCTCTCTCTCTGCAAAAATGGGCTGTAATTTTTCTGACTACCCAATATTTCCTCTTACAAAGTAGGTGGTCTGATATGTTAATTTTATTGCTCAAATATAAGCAAAAATATCCTTGTTTAATGAATAGTAGGTGCATAGCAAATATACAAGGTAAACAAATTTCATCACGATTCTATGATATAAATGATTGCTAATTTGAACATCAAACAATACACACATACAAAAGTAATCACAACTCACTTCATTCTATTAACAATTTCTTAGCTGATACTAGACTTCATAGTATAGGCACTGAGCTCCAGCAATAAGAAATAAGAAAGTTTTAAAGATCTAAGTTTGTTTAATCAGACATTGTATGATTTTAGTGGAAAACATTATTACAAACCACTACAGAAATTATTGAGCATAGGTGAAAAGTTTTTGAAAATATGCCTTAGAAGCTAAGATATTTATATCATCACTTGGTGGGGGGGTTCCTTTTAATAAGGGGCTGAAATTCGGCAGACATAAATTATTGAATAAGAGTAGCTGATGTAAAGAGCCTTATGTTTTATCCTTGAGTGAATCTCATTTGTAATTCTCAAACATTAAAGAAAAGAGAGTCCTTTAAATGCATGATCTTTATATTTGTTGAAAGAAAAATTGCTTAGCTAGATGCTAAATACACTTATGCTCTGTAGGATGCAATATATGTATCACTTAAACAGTCCCCCCATTTTTTTCTAGGTAGCTATACATTAATAAAGTGATCACACACACATGTAGCTTTCCAGATTTATAGTATTTTAGTGCAATCCTTTTGCTACTCTTTTTGGATCTAGTCATTCATTTCCTCAAGAACTTCACATTGGTTTCTCTTCCCTGGTTTCACAATGATGCTGGGGTTCTGTGATGTGCCTCAGTCCTTTCTGAACCTTTAGGCTGCTATATCCTCTCCAAAATGATTCACACCTGCTCTTCCTATGCTGCCTCTCTTCCACTCGAGTGACCAAACTGCTGGTCAGTCTCCATTTGTGACCTTTGTACTTTTGTTCCCTTGTCCCCTCTGTTGTTAGTGAGACATCTTGGGCCAAAACATCATTCTAACTTTACTTGACTCACCTTCTGGGTGGAGCCTCCCTTTACCTTAGAATAGCAGTCACCTAGGGCTTTTCAACCTCCCCTCCTCACTTTTTTTTTACTAGAATTTTCATCTATTGTTCATAATTTATCTACAAAGCAACAACAACAACACACACACACACAAACACACATGTGGTTGTCAGATAAGTCATGGTGTGTTTTTCTATGAATTTATATGCAAAAAATATGCCGTAACTTTTCTGACTACCCAGTATTTCCTCTTAGGAAGTAGGTGGTCTGATATGTTAATTTTATTACTCAAATATAAGCAAGAAAAAAACTCTGCTTGATTAATAGTAGGGGCATAGGAAATGTACATGGTACATACATTTAATCATGATTCTATGATATGAATGATTGCTAATTTGAACATCAAACAACACACACACATTCACACATATAAAGTAATCACAACTCACTTGCTTCTATTAACCACATCTTAGCTAGTATTACTCTTCTAATTTATGATAGCAAAAGGATTTTGTTAGTTGTTAGAAAAATGACTGGGAAAGATCATGTTAGAAATTTGAGTGAGGAAGATACGCAGAGAGGGTTCAACAGATGAGGAGCAGATTTATTAGACAATGTCTGTGAGGGACGAATCTTAGCACTGTGATGGCAAGAGAGTCATGGCTGAAACTGGAGAATATACAGTTAGTTGTATGTAGGAAGGCAAGTTCTGGGTGTGGGGGGTGAGGGTGGGGAGGAGTAGATTCTGTAGTCATGGGAAGTTCTACAAGTCTGACCATCAGGGTGGCGGAAGGAAGGTGATGACTTACCATTATCCATTAACACTTGACTTTCTTGCATCAGGTGATGGCAATCTCCAGTTAAGGAATGTCTTCTTTACCTATGGTGGTTCAGAGTGGAACTGGCTGGACCACTTGGGGCTGTCTGAAGAGAAAGATGCTTCCTGACAAAGGGGTAGCGGATAGGTTGTCAGAATTCTTCCCATGTGGCAGGATTCATCAAGTCTTCTTCAGTCATAAGCAATGTTCATAAGGAAAATAATTAGTAACCCTGGTTGCTATTGTTTTAGGCATGGGTATTCATTTTTTGAATATTAATAATGAATGAAGTTCTGATGGAGAGATATCAGAAATAACATGGGGTTTCCTTCACAAGTATGTCCACTCACCACACTTTTTGCAAAGTCTTAGGCTATTAGCATAGATAATTTTGTCAAGACATAGTAAGCACCACTAGTTCTGCTATCTCTCTCATGACATAATAATGAAAGTAGACCTTCTGGGATTTTCTTGTGTGACATTTGTTCATAGCTCATATCAATGCTACTAAATGATATTGTAGGAGAACAAACATGTTACCCCCAAAATGTGTTATCTGTCAAAAGTTTGAATTTCTGGTTGTTTTCTTTTTTTACATTTATTTGAGATTTATTATTCTTCAAAGAGGTTACTTCTGTATGTATACATATGCATACTTACATACAGGACACACATAGACAAACATAACTGCCTGCAGCTTCTTTGTCCTTAATTGTTTATATTCATTATAATGAATGGTATTAGGAGTTATGGCAGTATTGGCAAAATTGGAGACTTTTAAAAATTTTTTATTTATAAAAAGGAAATACTGACAAAAACCATAGGATAAGAGGGGTGCAACTCCACACAACTCCCACCACCAGATCTCCATATCCCATCCCCTTCCCTGATAGCTTTCCTATTCTTTAACCCTCTGGGTGTATGGGCACAGGGTCATTATGGGGTACAGAAGGTGGGAAGGTCTGGCTTCTGTAATTGCTTCCCCGCTGAACATGGGCATTAGCAGGTCCATACTCCCAGCCTGTCTCTCTCTTTCTCTAGTGGGATGGGGGTCTGGGGAAGCAGAACTCCAGGACACATTGGTGGGGTTGTCTGTCCAGGGATGTCTGGTTGGCATCATGGTAGCATCTGAAACCTGGTGGCTGAAAAAGGAGTTAACATATAATATAACATTAACATATAGTTAACATATAATTGTTGATTAATCAAGAACCTAAAGGCTTGAATAGTACAGATGAAGACTTGGCGGTATCCGTTTTGTAGATAGTTACTAGGCCTATTTTAGTTACATCCCAAAGAGCCATGACTATAGTGTGTTTTTTTTTTTTTTTTTTTTTTTTTTTTGTGTGTGTGTGTGTGTTTTCCCTGAGCCTGACATCTGATATGCAGTTGGACCCAAGTTATTGTCTGGGGAGATGATGTCATGGCTGGAAAAAGGACTAGAAAGCTGAATCACGGAAGAGAGTAGCTCCCAAATATGGGGAAGGTGTATAAATATTGTTGACTGTAAACTCCATGGATTTGATCTTATCTGGTGCCCATATTTAGCCTAGAAGCCTATGTGACCTCTGCATCCCTGTAGATCTGAGCTCACATTCTGTGAGTAGAAACATTCCAAGCTGCCCCAATCAAAACCCATCTTCCTCAGGTGGAAGATGGAAGGTGAGGTATGTTGTCCATCCTCCCTTCGGAGGATGAAACATTCTCTACCATTGTTCATAGCAGCACAGTTCATAATAGCTAAAACCTAGAAACAACCCAGGTGTCCAACAACAGATGAATGACTGAGAAAGCTGTGGTATATATACACAATGGAATACTGCGCAGCTATTAAGAACAATGAACCCACCTTCTCGGACCCATCTTGGATGGAGCTAGAAGGAATTATGTTAAGTGAGCTAAGTCAGAAAGACAAAGATGAGTATGGGATGATCCCAGTCATAAACAGAAGTTGAGAAAGAAGAACAGAAAGGGAAACTCAAAGCAGAATTTGACTAAGTTTAGAGTAAGTAGGGCACCAAAGTAAAAGTGTTCAGCTTCACTGAGGGGAGGGAGGGGGATGGGATGGGACACAGTCTTTTGGTGGCGGGAATGATGGTTCTGTACATTCCTATTAATTTGTAGTCATATAAATCGCTATTGAATTACTGTGAGAGGGGAAAATTGATTGAATGTCTCAAACTTTTTAAGGCACAGACCATAGGCTGAGTCTTTGAAATGTTGACTCTCTTAAAAGCTTAGATCAAAAGTTTGAATTTCATAGAAGCCCAAAGATGAAGTGGAGATGAGCTTTGAAAGATATTAATATGTAAACATTTTTCTTTAGGAGTAAGAAGAATAAGATAAAAGTATGGCTCTGTAGTAACTCATAGGGTACAGTGCACATCTTCCTGGATCAGAGTTCAATCCAACAGTCCCCACCTGCAGGAGAGGAAGCTTAGAAAGTTTTGACATAGCTGCTGGTGTCTCTATCTCCTCCTCTGTTCTTACTGTCAATCTCTCCTTCTCAATCTCTCTCTATATATATTAAAAAGAGAGAAAATGAATTAAATTTTAAAAACAAGTCATATAGAGAAAACAAAAGAGTAAAATAAAATCTCTTTATCTCTTTTTTGATTGATTGTTTTGGGGATCAAATTGCTTTACTGAGCAACTTTTGAAGAGAAGACCCCAAAGATGAGACAGCGAGATTTGACCTCCTCAAAACCAGGACTTCCATAGCCACAGAAAGCTCCTTACCTCTTTTCCAAAAAGAAAGCAAAACTTAAATTACATGCTTTTGTCTGTCTTTGTCTTCTAGGTGATTTCTCTTCCTGGCCTGTCTCTTCTTTCCAAAGTCCTCTGTGTTAGCTGAGTGACTTCATGATCGTATCTAAAGCCATTTAGTGAGTTTCTTAGATTTTCTGGGTCTCTACCATGGGCAAAGAAGCCAATAAATCCATGTATAATTCATATAAATGTTATTTCTAAATTGTATTATGCTTTCTTTTATCACTCTGGCTCATGCTTGTTTATTTGTCTAGTCTCTGAATAATTCAAAGAGGTACATTGATTTCTTTTCTACCTTAGCAGTGTACTAAAAAACCTCAAGACTTTAAACTTCAAATGATTAAGAAATTACACTTCATTCTCCTCTTTGCATTTATAGTTTCTTTTATGCCACAGATGTCATCCCCTCTCCCCATTCTGTTATTCTGTCCAGTTTCCTCTGGGATGAATTGAATAACACATTTACCTTGTGATTGTACATTGTTAAAAGGTTTTTGTCTATTTAACAAAATTTGAATGAAGTCTATGCAAGGGGAAAAAAAGGCACTAAAGAGACTATAATTTGGGAATCCTGTGGAAAAAATATACTGTTAAGAAACAGAGTTATCCTACCAGGACCAAGCGGTGATGCACCTGGTAGAATGCACGTGTTACAGTGTTCAAAGACCCAGGTTTGAGCCCCTGGCCCTCACCTGCAAGGGAAAAGTTTTGTGAGTGATAAAGTAGTGCTTCCAGTGGCTCTCTGTCTCTCTCCCTCTCTACACCCCTTTCTCAATTTCTGGCTGTCTCTATTCAATAAATAAATAAAGATAATAAAAAGTTTAAAAAACAAGTTATCCTAACAAATTTGGCAATTTAATATACTTTATTGAATGATTCACCAATCAAGTGGCATCTCACATAACAAGAGTAAATGTTCTACAAATGGTCCACCAGAAGAAAAGTTTTTATTTTCAGGAGTGGGGGATATTTTTATTAGCACAAGCAAAGAAAGATTATTTCCACGAAAAATGCCATCTGTTATAGAGTAAGATAGAAGGTCTTATCACTCATTACTAGCAAATTATATCACTACAGATTGCTTTAAATCTCACTTTGGGAAGAAGTTAAAACTTTAGTTAGATTAAGTAATAAGTCTAGCTGGGACCTAGCATGAACTTTATTTTAGACTTTTTGCTGCTGCTGCTTCTCCTCCTCCTCCTTTTCCTTCCCCTTCTCCTTCTTCTTCTCCTATCCCCCCTCCTCCTCTCTTCCTCCACCTCCTCCTTCCCCTTCATCTTTTTTAACAGTAGTGATGGATAGTCCTTCAACCCCTAGTTCAAAATAGTCCTTTCCAAGATATGTAACCTTGGTGTAAGGCCCTTGATGAGTTCAGCTCCTTCAAGACCCTGCAGACTCACAGGAAACTTAGCACTTCCTTAACTGCCCAACTCTGGTTTCATTTTCATGTGTTTGTGAAGAGAAGCAGATTTTACTATGTCTCTTAAGTATAAGAATTATTTTAGACAGGTTGTTTATAAGAAACATGAGAAATTTATAGTGGGTGAGGGATTGAACTTGGGGCCTGGGAGCCTCAGGCATGAGAGTCTGTTTTCATAACCATCATACTATCTCCTCCACCCTAGAAAGTGTCTTTTCTTAAAGGATATCAACTCCTCTGCCTCTCTGTCTCTTATCATAATAAAATAATAATAGTTATTGTTGTTGTTGTTGTTGTTGTTGCAAATAGTCCAAATAGAAAATAAAGCCTTAACATGTTCCACTGCAGCTGAGGGGTGGAACAGAGTGATTCCATCTAAGCCTTCAAATTCATATTGTCTAAGTACTCAATTACTTTATCTGTTATTTGTTATAGTAGTTTGTTAAAAGAATGTAAGATTACAAGTTTGTTATAAGATTGTATATTTCCACACTACACTCACCATCAAGCTTCTGTATCTCCATCCTCCCAGCTCACAAAGGTAACCACCATAGTTTCAATATGAATAGTTAAAAAAAAAGAAAAGAAAAAAGACAGAGTTGGGCACTAGCGCAGCGGATTAAGCGCACAGGGTAAGGATCCCGGTTCGAGCCCCCGGCTCCCCACCTGCAGGGGAGTCGCTTCACAAGCGGTGGAGCAGGTCTGCAGGTGTCTATCTTTCTCTCCCCCTCTCTGTCTTCCCCTCCTCTCTCCATTTATCTCTGTCCTATCCAACAACAACAACATCAGTAATGACTGCAACAATAAAACAACAAGGGTAACAAAAGGGAATAAATAAATATTTAAAAAAACATTATCAAAAAAAAAAAGAAAAAAGAAACATCAGACATGGGAGAGTATCTGCAATAATAATAAAGTTTATCCTGGGCAGAGAGACTGCATAAGTAGAAGCTATTGATAGTTGGGGGAGGGGGTCTCTTTGGACTGTATACAAGACTAATGGAATAACTGCCCCTAGAGGTGAGGGGACTGAGTCGAATTCTGTACTTAACTAAGCTCTTTGAATGGTTCTTAGGAGAAGTACTGTTTAAAAACATTGCTATAGGGGTCAGGTGGTAGTGCACCCACTGGGTGCACAGGTTACAATGTGCAAAGTACCAAATTCAAGCCCCTGGTCCCCATATGCAGGGGGAAAGCTTTGCAGTGCTGCAGGTGTCTCTCTTTCTCTCTCTGTCTCCCTCTCCCCTCTTGTTTGCCCTCTGTTGCTATGCAGTAAGTAATCAAATGAAATGATTTTTAAAAGAAGCATACTTTATATAAAAAATTTTTCAAGTCTGTTTACACACAGGCATCTACAAAGTAAGCTAAGCCTGTGGATTACATGTATCAAAGGTGTCGGAATGTACATTGGAGGATAATTTTCTGTTAATGTAAACTAATATTTTGTGAATCTAAAATTAATATAATCATATAGGAAAAATATGGAGCTTTCTGCTATTCATCTTCTATGAATGGCAGAACAAATGAGGGACTAGTAAAAACATAAGAGAAACACAGTTTTGCACACTGTTCATGTTGCCAGTTGCTATTACTGCTCTCACTGTTGCATGAATTCCATCTTGTGACTGAGCTTTGATGTTTTTGATCCGGGGATTTATCCAGATAATTAAGTCTTGAATAGAAAAAATGAACGCTTTCTTTTTAGAGTTCTGTTCCTAAGAGCTATTCAGAATCATGCTTCCTTTGTTGACTTTAGCAGTTCCTGTTAATTTTTTGGCATTATGAATCAGAAATTGGGAAACAAAAGGGATGATCATGCTAGAAATGTAGCACGAACAGGTCTTGAATGTCAGAACTCCCAATCAAGTTCTAGGAAAGTCAGATTATTCTTACAATGACTGTGTTTTGAGATTGAAGTCTTCCCAGATTAATATTTTTATGTGATAAACACTTTTGTTTGGCTTTCCATCTAACATATCAGGGGAAAAATAAGAGAGAATTTGCTTTGTATTATTTTGTGGTGGTCAGTACATGTGACCAGAATAGGATGTAAAAGAGAGGGTGAATAAACAAACAGGGTCCAACCAATGGCACACCTGGTAGAGTGCATGTGTTACAGTGTGCAAGGACCCAGGGTCAAGCCCAGTTCCCACCGGCAGGGACAAAACCTCACAAGCCCTGCATGAAGCAATGTTACAGTCTCTCTCTCTCTCTCTCTCTCCCTCTCCCTCTCCCTCTCCCCTCTCCCCTCTCCCCTCTCCCCTCTCTCCTTTTCCCTTTCCCTTTCCCTCTCCCTCTCTCTCTTTCTATATCACCCTCCCCTTTCAGTTTCTCTCTTTCACTATCCAATAAATAAAATAAATAAAATGCTTTTATAAAAGAAAGTGCACATATTATACTTGTGTGACCCAGAACACCCTAGCACAGAATGCCTTGCTGGACCACACAGGAATTTCTTAATGGTGGAAAGCAAAGCACAGTCCACATGGAGAGTTCAGGCTACTGGCTTTGTTTTGTTTCCATTGGAAAGGAAAGGCAGGGTGAACAGTTTGAGACTAGTTTTGAATGGTATAGGGATTATAGCCTTTAATTGCCTGGTACCTGATCCTGGGGTCATTAAGGGGGTGGACTCTTACCTGTTGGGGTGCATGGAATAAATAGGGGTGGTCAGAATCTGGAAGGGTGAGTTTTTTGTTTTGCTTTGTTTTTTTAATCTAAGTCATATTCCTGGTTGGGTACTATATATATATCCTAACACCTATCTTATTACTCAACACTCAATTACAGTAGTAATCTCAGAAGTTCTTATACTATGTCATAAAAGAAATGATTACAAACATATAACAAAAATTGATTTTGACAAATATTATGAAAATGTATATATAATGAAAATTATTCAAAACTAATTTTCTGTACACAGTGAGGCGATGCTGTGTTACAGCAAAGGACTTGCTTGTGGGAACACCCAAGTTTGATCCCAGGTGTTGCATATGTAAGAGTGATGTGATATATCTCTCTCTCTCTCTCTCTCACACACACACACACAAAAAAAAAAACGCACACATGCACACATATAAGTAAATTAGTAAAACTGTAAATCTTTAAAGAAAAACACATTTTTAAAGGAAGAGGGATGAGTATGAATCTGAATACGTGATCCAGCAATAATATGAAAATGAAACAGAGTTTCTGCCTTCAGCTGGACCCGAATGTACTATTAGAAGTCACTCTGTGTTGCAAATCCCCATAAGATGTGCTTTAGTAAGGATTTTGACTCTCTCTGCCTCACAGGCTTCTTTAAAGGTTTATAGACCTCATTCACCAGTTAACTAAAATGACCTGAAATGTAACTGTGCAGGGATCGAATCAAATTATACTTATGTATGTAAAACATAAGTGATATAGTGTTGATGTCATCTTCCAAGAGAAGACATAGCCATATGATCTGAGAAATACTCTCTCCATATATTTAAGAGTGAAGTAAAGGCTGGCGAACTTTCTCACTTAGTGGGCTGCTTTTTTTAAAATTTTTAATTTATAAAAAGGAAACATTGACAAAACCATAGGATAAGAGGGGTACAGTTTTGTGCAGTTCCCACCACCAGAACTCCATATCCCATCCCCTCCCCTGATAGCTTTCCTATTCTTTATCCCTCTGGGAGTATGGACCCAAGGTCATTGTGGGATGCAGAAGGTTGAAGGTCTGCCTTTTTTAATTGCTTCCCTACTGAATATGGATGTTGATCTATACTCCCAGCCTGTCTCTCTCTTTCCATAGTGGGGAAGGGCAGTGGGGAAGCAGAGCTCCAAGTCACATTCATGGGGTTGTCTGTCCAGGGACTTAGTGGGCTTCTTATCTTGTGCTCAACATAGGTTAAGCCCTCACCCCCACTGCACTGAAGGAGGCTTCAGTACTGTGCTGTGATGGTCTTTTTCACACTCTCTCACTACCTATCTAAAAAAAAAAAAAATATATATATATATATATATATATATATATATATATGTGTAGAAATAAAAAGAAGTATTAGCAAAATGTCATTTCTAATGAGTGCTAAACTATTGTGTTTTTTAACAGTTGTATAGTTTTGTATATTTGGTGTCCAATTTACTCTCTGATTTTTTTTCATTTACAGAATATTTACCTTTTTTTAAAAAAAATATCTTATTAATTGTTTTGTATTTTATTTATTTTTTAGTAGAAGCAGAGAGAAATTAAAAGGGAAGGGAAAGAGAAAGACAGACAGACAGACAGAGAGGGAGAGAGAGAGAAAAGAGGCTTGCTTCACCAGTCATGAAGATTTCCCACTGCAGATGGGGAGCAGGGCTTGAGCCTGTGCCTTGTACACTGTAATGTGTTCACTCGACCAGGTGTGCCACTGCCTGGCCTAGACTGTTTCCTTATGACATTTAAATCTATAAATGTGGCTTCACTGATAATATTTTAGTAGTTGTTCCTACACGTTATGCAAAGAAGTATAGACTGGAAATGTGGGAAATTGATTATTCTTTTTTCTGTTCTACCTTATTGGGAGATTTTTTTTGACTGCACATTTCTTGTGGCAGCAGGCTCTTCCTCTATAGGTTCCCTTATCATCCAATAATTATGACATCGATCACAGATATACCTTAATTAACCTGTTTTCTTATAAACTCTTAAATGAAAGCACGCATCATTTGTAAAGCTTAGTGTTCCAAAGATAAATAATGTGTAAGTAATTTGGGCACCCTTTGTAAAGAAATTTTCTATGTAACTTGTAAACCTATTTGTAAATTTCTTCACCTGAAACTTTTGTTAGGCATTATATTAAAATTTAAGCTATTTAGTTGTCAGATTAGCTGATCAGTATGGCCCTAGAATTCTGAAGAGTACTTTAATATCCAGTGCATTTTATTTGATAAAGACTTTAAAAACAGTATTTTAGCATATGTACTTGTAAATTAATAAAATTGGTTCGGAAGGGTGGCAGGTGGTAGCGCAGCAGGTTAAGCACGCTTGGCGCAAAGCTCAAGGACCAGCACCAGCATAAGGATCCAGGTTTGAGCCTCGGGTTCCCCACCTGCGGGGTGAGAGGTGTCGCTTCACGGAGGGGGGTAGGGGTAAGCATGTCTTTCTCTCCATTTCTCTCCATTTCTCTGTCTTCCTCTCCTCTCTTGATTTACCTCTGTCCTATGAAACAACAATAATAATAATAATAACAACAAGGGCAACAAAAATGGAAAAATGTTGCCTACAGGAGCAGTGGGTTCATAGTGCAGCCACTAAGTCCAAACAATAACCCTGGAGGAAAAAAAAAAGGTTCTGAAATACTATATTTCTGGTAAAAGATATTCAATTGCAAGTTAATTTCTAAACTATACTCTATTTATACAACATATACTATCATAAAATGTACGTACTGTACAGCCCTGCCATTTAGAATTATGCTGAAAAATTATATAATTTTCATTTACCAACTTCAAAATATAGTATAGGGACAAAAGGAAAAAAGGAGTTAAAAATATGCTGTAGGGCAGTAGCGCAGCGGGTTAAGCACACGTGGCACAAAGTGCAGGGACTGGCGTAAGGATGCAGGTTCGAGCCACCGGCTCCCCACCTGCAGGGGAGTCGCTTCACAGGCGGTGAGGCAGGTCTGCAGGTGTCTTTCTCTCCCCCTCTCTGTCTTCCCCTCCTCTCTCCATTTCTCTCTGTCCTATGCAACAACAATGACTACAACAATAAAACAAGGGCAACAACAGGGAATAAATAAAATAAAATGCCGTAAATATAACAGCACACCATGCGTTTTATTTATTAATTTTTGTTTTGCTTTGTAGCAATGGGCAGACTATAACGTTCCAATAATAATAATAATAATAGTAATAATAATAAGTTCATCATATACATTAAAAATATAGGAACATTCACACAGGCAGTTTAGCTCCTATGGCAACTTTAAGAATGAGAATTATACAAAAATACAGTACATTTTACATTTTCCAAACCTCATATTTTAAAATTGTGATTGATACACCTTCTCTTATATTTTACATATCCCACTACTCACTTGATTAACAAATGCTCATTTGCACTACTGCATGTTACTGGGTGAGAGAAGCATTCACATGGACCTACCTCCTCCTACTTGATGAAAATGAATTAAAACCTTTGTGTGTAGAGTTAATTTAAGAAAAAAGTTAGAACTTGAAAGCATATGCACTTCAGCAGCAAGGGCTGCATTTTAATTTTGGTTGTGAGCATGTATAGTGTATTTGATTTGGTAGATAAGATGATTTTTTATTTTCATTTCTCATTTCTATTATTTGAAAATAAATTAGAGCTTATCTTCCCCCCCTGGGAATCTCTTAGTACAGTAATATTCAATTTGAATAAAGGAAACAATGTAAAATAACTTCAAAGAAGTCATTGAAATCTGCCCAGGAATCAGAATATGTCTGATATAACCTGGTTGAGCACATGTGCTTTATGCTCAGACACAAGTTCGTGCCTCTGATCCTCTCTTGCAGGGCGAAAGCTTCACAATTGGTGAAGCAGGGCTGCAGGTGTCTCTCTGTCTCTCTTCCTCTTTGTCAATGCCACCCCTCTTGACTTCTGGCTGTCTCTACCTAATAAATTCAAAACTAACAAAAAAAGTCAAAATACAATTAGGCATGCAATGTAGAAATAATTTATATAAAACTCATTATAGTAGCATCAAAAGCCTTAACACAGGTGTACAATTCCCATAAATATTGGAAAGTAAATAATTGGTTTGCCATATTACAAAAACCTATACTATTATCTAAATTTAAAAACCAGGACAAGTAAATTGCTACATTAACCTTTTGGAATTACAATTTAATTATTCTCTACACACCAGTTCACATTTAAGCAAGTTTTTCTATTGAATTAATAAGTCGTTTCATTTAATTGCTCAAATGGTATTCAGAGGTCTGATTTTCTTTTTTTTTTTTTTTTTTTTTTACAAGCACACTGATACTACCAGTTTATTTGGAGAATGGGCATACTTAGAAATTCTCCTTTATTAAAAGAGACACATGCCTTGTGCCAAAAATCTTTAACATGTTTAAAGAAAAATGAACAATAGTATTTTACAATTTGCTCTGGAAATAAATATACAACATAGTAAGAAGTTCTTCATATAGAAAATTATAATCTTTGGCCTTAAATTTCATGCTATTCCTGTTAAATATTTTAATAAGCTTTTTGTCAGATCACCTCATCTCATGTAATCAGAGATGATATACCAAACATAGTCTCTGGACTGTTAGAATGTCATCACATTTTTCCACTTAGATTTTACATTAATTACTAAATCCAAATCTAGAAATTATTGCTTGAGTATTGGCTACCATTTATATTTTCATTATCATAAAACACACACACACAAACACACACACACACACACACACACACACACACACACACACATCACGTTAAGAGACACAGCTTTTCCAGAGGTCCCACGTTCAGCTCCTGGAGCTACCAAAACTGAACAGCACTCAAGTCAAGAGAATAAGAATAAAGAGTCAGGTGGTAGCAGTGGGTTAAGTGCAGGTAGCACAAAGCTCAAGGACTGGAATGAGTATCCTGGTTCGAGCCCCCAGCTCCCCACCTACAGGGGACTTGCTTCACAAGCAGTGAAGCAGATCTGCAAGTGTCTTTCTTTCTCTCCCCCTCTGTCTTCCCCTCCTCTCTCCATTTCTCTCTGTCCTTTCCAATGACAATGACATCAATAACAAGAACAATAATAACTACAACAATAAAACAACAAAGGCAACAAAAGGGAATAAATAAATATTTTTAAAATTAAAAAGGAAAGAGTAAAAAGCAATGGAGAACTTTCTTAAACTGTTACTGCAGACATTCTGTTCCCATTATCAGTGGCATTCACCCAAATTATAGTGAGAGATACTTATGATATATAAGTATATATAAATTCTGCTTGAATTTGAATTCTACTCAGAAGGATATGAGCTTGAATGCTACAATAAACTACTAGCTGGAAGATCTGAAGTAAGTCATTTAGATTCCATCCCTTCATTAAAAGACAAGTACTAAAACATTCTTCCTTAGAATTATGTAAATTTCTAGGAAGGGTTTTTTTATTTGATTTTTTGTTTTGTTTTTGTTATTATAGTAGACTGCAAGATTGCATGAGTATAGGATATAGTTTCACACCACATCCACCACCAAGGTTCTATGCCCCTAACCTTCGACCTACCAAAGATAACCACCATAGTTCTCAGAAAGTCTTAGAGTTTGCTTGCTTCTGTTTTTTTTTTAATTATTATTTTGCAAGTTATGGATATTAGTTCTCTAGATTCCACATGTGAGCAAAACTATCCAGTAGTTGTCTTTCATTTCTTCATTTATTTTTCTAAGTCAATCACCTCCAATCCATCCATTTTTTCCCCAAAGAACATAATATCACCTTTTTTTGTGGAGTAGTATTCCATGGAGTATATATCCTAATCCTAACAGTCATCTGTTGATGGACATTTAGGCTGCCTCCATACTTTGGCCACTGTGAATAATGCTGCAACGATATGGTGATACACATGTCCCTTTGGATAAGAATTTGAGTGTCTGCTGGGTAAATGCCTAAATAAGTATGGTATTGCTGGATCAAAAGGTAATTCTATTTTTACTTGTTTAAGGACTCTCCACATAGCAAAGAGGTTGCATGCCCACTAGAAGGGCAGAAGAATCCCTTTTTCTCTGCAACATCACCAAAACATGTCGTTTCCTGTTTAGTTAAAGTAGGCCATTTTTACATGTGTGGGATGGAATCTCAGTGTAGTTTTAATTTGCATTTTTCTAGTGACAAGTGAAGTGGAGAATTTCTTATGTCTGTGGCCCCTGTGTATCTGTTCTTTAAAAAAACTGTCCTGGGAGTCAGGCGGTGGCGCAGCGGGTTAAGCGCAGGTGGCGCAAAGCACAAGGACCAGCATAAGGATACAGGTTCGAGCCCTCAGCTCCCCACTTGCAGGCAGGGGAGTCACTTCACAGGTGGTGAAGCAGGTCTGCAGGTGTCTGTCTTTCTCTCCCCCTTTGTCATCCCGACGAAGTAGACCTAGAGACATTTATCAGTTTTGTATCTGATGTACTTCTGATTTCTACTCCATAGCGAAAAGAGATGTTGCTAGTTATCCTAAACCAAATAGTGTCCTCCACTCTAATAATAATAATAATAACAACAACAACAACAAAAGAGAATTATCCGGTTCAAAGTGTTGAAAGTGTTGTAGCTAGTTTTATATCTCTACATGAGGCTGTCAAGTTATTCTTCAATAAGCAAGAGGCCTTCTTTCCCCCTATTGAATGCCTTTGTCATGTATTATTATGTATGTGTGATGTTTATTTCTGGGCTCTGAATTCTGTTCCATTGATCTTGATGTCAACTTTTATTCCATTCCATACTGTTTTAGTAACTACTATTGCTTTGTAATATAAACTGAAGTTGGGGAGTGTGATATTTTTTTTCTTCTTTTTTTCTCAAAGTGCTTTAACTATTCATGCTTTTTTGGTTCTACACAAATTTTTGGACAAGATTTTTGAAAATAGCATGAGTTAGCAGCTGACTTAGTAAAGTGTAGGATTTGCATACCTGAGTTTCCTAATCCATTCCAGATTACAGGTGCTGTAGCGAGTACCAGTTCACATAATGACCAATGAAGACCCTTAGCTACTTATACAAGAATTTAATATTGACTCCTACTGTGAGGGTAATTCTGAAGGCAGCACTGAAGTTTCTCTCAATGGAATTCTCCTTAGAAGTGATAGGGGGAAGCATTCATCAAACTACACAACCAGTCAGGAAGGAATCACCTTTCTGGTCATTCTCTTCTTTTATAGATGAGTAAGTAAGGAGATGGTCATTTGCAGATAAGTCAATAAAGAAAAGGACAATGAAGTTTGTGAAGTTTCATAGAGAATAGCTAGTTGTACTTGTAAGAAAGTCATTGGACAAAAGGCCTGATGCCGTATTTTGGTAGCTCTGATGGTACCTTTCTTTTAGACCAAATGCCATTAAATATAACCGTTTTCAGCTTTTATCTGGCAGACTTGGTGACACTAGCATTCTCCAATTGGTATTTGACTTCTAGCCCAGACTTGAATTTCTCTAAAAATCTTAATATACACACTCTTACACATATTATAAAGTGAAAGAAAGTTTTCAATCAACAATGAATTTCATCCCAACGAAGTAGACCTAGAGACATTTATCAGTTTTGTATCTGATGTACTTCTGATTTCTACTCCATAGCGAAAAGAGATGTTGCTAGTTATCCTAAACCAAATAGTGTCCTCCACTTTAATAATAATAATAATAATAATAATAACAACAACAACAACAACAACAAAAGAGAATTATCCAGTTCAAAGTGTTGAAAGTGTTGTAGCTAAGAAACTCTTTGAGTTGTACTATATAGAGAAACAGTAAATTCTAGAGAGATTGAGAAAACCATGCTCAGAAATACAACATGTTGTAATGGTGAGCTGCTGTGAAATAAACATGCCATGTAATCAAGCTGCAGTTATTTACAGTGATCACAGGCATTGTCTTCTCAACCTTCACACATCAAGTCATTTTAATAAGCCTGCAGAGTTTTTTTTTTTTTGTGTGTGTGTGTGTGTGAGAAGTAATTACAACTAGAAATGATAGCAAAACCATATTCTCAAAGGACATTGTTGTACGGTAACCTAATGATGCAGATAGAATATCATTTGGTGCATTTTAAAAGAAATATGAAGAACACTGTCAATGACATTATGTTATGTCCTTTAATACATAACAGTATTTCAAATGCAGAAGAATTGAACTAACTTTAAAATATGCAATGGCAAATCTACTTGTTTTAAAAGCAAACACACTCAGAAAAGTGAGTATATTGATTTGTTCCAACATTTGCATACATTAATTTAAAAATATTTTCAATTTTGACCAGCAACAAATGATGAACTTTGGAAGGGAATATGTATTGCTACTTTGCAGATAGATCCACTTCCTTCAACATTCATGATTCAGATATTATTGAGTAAATTCTACACCACCAGAAAAATTGTACATGAAGGAATTTTCTACGATGAATTTAGAAAATGACACTTAATATGTACAACTAGTCACTTATTTGACAATTAAACAAAACACACTGCTTAGTGCTAATAAACAGGAAGATAATGTCCTTGCCCATATGGATATAACATTCCAGTGTCTATGTTAAAGGGCTTATATATTATAGTCTAGTGAGCTCTGAGTCAAAATGAACTACCATAATTATTTCCATGCAAACCTAACCACATTATGTATATTGAATGCCAATTTTTTTTTTCCTCCAGAGTTATTGCTGGGCTCGGTGCCTGCACCATGAAAAATGGCCTCCACCGTTCCTGGAGGCCATTTTTCCCCCTTTTTTGTTGCCCTTGTTGATGTAGCCTCATTGTGGTTATCATTATTACCATTGTTGTTGATGTTCGTTGTTGGATAGGACAGAGAGAAATGGAGAGAGGAGGGGAAGACAGAGGGGGAGAAAAAGACAGACACCTGCAGACCTGCTTCACCGCCTGTGAAGTGACTCCCCTGCAGGTGGGGAACTGGGGGCTCGAACCAGGATCCTTACGCCAGTCCTTGTGCTTTGCACCACGTGCACTTAACCCACTGTGCCACTGCCCTACCCCCTGAATGCCAATTTTTAAAGATTCCTTGAAAGAGGAAGATTTAAAATATGTATGTCTCATATTATACAAATAATCACATTAAGTGTTAGTTTATGGTATAAGTTAAAAATAAATAACAATTTTTGTATATTATATGTAAGAATGTAGCATTACATTCAATATAATCACAAATATAAAGTCATGTATATTTTATATAAATATATAACAGAAAGATGGTATTTTAAAGAGGCTTCATTAGTTGTCTTCCACGTGTAAATATCTTGGTTATGTAACTAGGAAGTAATGTATATTAAATAAAAACTAAAAGCATAAATATTTCAAATGGTATTGTTATTATTTGATTACTAGCTGAGATTCAAATTGTTTGAAAATGGTTGCACTCTGTTTATTATTTTGAGTTAATCTTAAATGAATTAGTGATCTCAGTCTGACCCATTCTTTACTAAATCAGTCATGTTAAGAAAAAACAACCATCATTAAGTTGGAGCTAATTGACGCCCATGGTGATCTAAATATTAGATTGAAAGATCACTTGGGTCACATTGCTAAAACATCAGGACAGTGTGCATGTCTCTTTGAAGATTGGATGTCATTAAAATACCATAGAAGTTTTCTTTGGTATTGACAGCATCACCTTAGAAAATAAGTTTTTGAAAAATAAAATGTGCCTATCATAACAAAGACGTATCAATTTTTGAAAATTCCATAAGACAGATAATGGCATAGTTAAAGCACCTAAAAATGTGCTATTCACTACAACCTATAAAGTGACAGTGCGTTTGAATATGTAATTTACAGTATTAGTTGCTGAGGTCACAATGAAAAGTACAGAAACACTTTCAGCAGACTTTTTCAGTTGGGAGGAAGAATAAAGTGATTAAGAACAGAGATATTGTACAAAGCTAGATGCAGGCATAATTGAGAAGACATGTTTCATTTCCCTTATTCACTTACACAATAAGCACCAAATATATCTTATTTTGTCTACCTTACAGTAAAATTATACATGAATATATAATTTTAGGAAGTACATATATATGTATATTATATATTATATTAGCTATTTTTTCTTTTTTTTCTGTCATGGTTATTGCTCATTTCCTGCTCAATTCCTCTGCTCCTGGTGGCCATGTTTCCCTTTCCTGTTGATAGAGGGTGAGAGACAGACACACAGAGAGAGAGAGAGAAAGAAAGACAGGAACAGAAGGAGAGGGACCACAGCAGCTTATGGAGTGGAGCTTCCCCTGCATATGCTTATGTGTGGTTGCCTGGGACTCAAACCCAGGTACTTGTGCTTATTATCATGTGTGTTCTACAAGGTGAGCCACCTACCTCCTTGTCTTACAATTTTATAGGGTATAAAATGCATTGAGTCTATATTGTCTTAAATGTACATACACTCATACACAGAGATGAGCACACATAGAACACATGCTTATATATGAAACTAGTTAATAAAAGAACACTCTTTTTCTTCATATAGTAGGTGGCTGTTTATGTGTAGACTCATTTCTGGGCTCTCAGTTCTGCCCCATTGATACATTTTTTTGTTTGTTTGTTTGTTTTTTTTTTATTCCAGAACCAGGCTACTTGAGTTACTCTTGCTCTGTAGTATAAAATAAATTTGGTGAGCATGAAGTCTCCATTTTATCCTTTTTCCTCAGGAATGTATTGAATATTTGTAGGTTTATTTTTTGGAGGGGAGGGGTCCTGGAGTGGGTCCACACAATTTTTTTGACAAGTTTTTTAATTCCATATAAAATGCCATTGGGATATTATTAGGGATTATAGTGGAACTCTAGATTGCTTTCCTTTTGCTCGAATGACCATCTTAATAATGCTTATTCTTCCAGTCTAGTAACAAGAATGTGCTTCCATTTCTGCGTCATTCTTTATTTTGCTTAACAAAGTCCTATAGTTTTCCTTGTAAAAGTCCTTCATCTCCTTCATGAGTTTGACCAGGAGGTGTTTTGTCTCTTTGGGTTCGATTTTAAATGGGATTTGCTCTTCTATGCCTCTTTCCTCTGACTTCTTGTCGACACACAGAAATGCCACAGATTTGTGTGTGTTGAGTTTATATCCTGCTATGTTACTGAATTTATTATTTTCAGTAGGTTTTTTTGGTGGAGTCTTGGGAGTCTCTATGTATATGATCATGTTGTCAGCAAATAGCGATAGGCTGACTTCTTCCTTTCCAATATATACTTTGATAGCTCTTTCTTCTTTAAAATTTTTTATGTTTATTTACTTATTCCCCTTTTGTTGCCCTTGTTTATTGTTGTTGTAGTTATTATTGTTTTTGTTATTGATGTCACTATTGTTAGGACAGAAAGAAATGGAGAGAAGAAGCAAACAAAAAAAGAAATGGAGAGAGGAGGGGAAAACAGAGGGAGAGAGAAAGATACCTGCTGACCCGCTTCACCTCCTGTGAAGCGACTCCCCTACAGGTGGAGTTCAAGCCAGGCGCTTGAACAGTGATCTTTATGTTGGCTCTTGCACTTCACACCATGTGCACTTAACCCCCTGTACTACTGTCCAACTCCGGATATCTCTTTCTTATACGAACGGTCAAAACTGTGTTGAATAATAGTGGTGATAGTGGACATCTTTGTCTGGTTCCCGATTTTGCAGGGGGGTGGGCAGGGGAGACCTCAGCTTTTCCGCATTCTAAATTATGTTAATTATGGGTTTGTGGTAAGTGGTCTTTATTATGTAGATTAATTGTACATCTGTTCCCAATTTCTGGAGGGTCTTTATCATAAATGAATATTTGATCTTATCAAATGGCTTTTCAGTATTAATTGATAAGACCATGTGATTTTCATCTTTCTCTTTGTTGATACAGTGGGTCACATCGTATGACTTGCTGATGCTGAACCATCTTGTTTCCCGAAAATGAATCTCACTTGGTCTTGGTGAATTATTCTCTTGATATGTTGTTGGATTCAATTTGACTAGATTTTGTTTATGGTCTTAGTGTCTGTATTTATCAAGGTAGAGTTCTTTCCTACTTTGGGGATAAGATGAGGTTAGGTTCATAGAATGTGTTTGGGAGTGATTCATCCTCTTCAATATTATGGACAAGTGAGAGAAGAATCAGTATTACTCCTTCTTTGAAAATCTTATAGAATTTGTTAGTACAGCCAACAGGGTCTTTATTTGGGTGAAGATATTTTTATTACTGATTCAATTTCTATACTAATGATTAACTGTTCGAGCTATCTACTTCCCCTTGGGTTAGGCATGGCAGGTGGTATGATTCTTGGAATATGTCCATTTCCATCTAGGTTGTCCAATTTATTTGCTTAGAGATGTTCATATTATTCATGTATTATTTTGTATCATCCCATGTTCAGTTATAATTTCATCTTTTTCATTTCTGTCTTGTTTTACCATACCATTCTCCCTTTTTTCTCTCTTTTGTATAGCTAGTGGTTTATCTACCCTATTTACCCTTTTGAAAAACCAGGTCTTGGTTTTGTTAATCTTTTGAATTGTCTTTCTGACTTCCATTTCATTAATTCCTGCTGTGACTTTGACTGTTTCCTTCCTCCTGCTGACTTCTGGGTCTCTTTATTGTTCCTATTCTATTTGACTCAATTGTGATCTAATATATCTTACTTGAGGTCTTTGCTGTTTGTGAATGTGGACCTGGGGACTGAGAGATAGCTTATTGGTTATGCAAAATGACTTTCATGCTTGAGGCACTAAAGGTCCCAGGTTTGGTCCCCAGTACCACTATAGACCAGAACTGAGCAGTGCTCTGGTTTAAAAATGATAATAATGTTAGTCTGTATTGCTATAAACTTGGTGTCGTGCGAAGATAATAGCAGTTTTGAAACCAAAGAAAGACCCAACACTGGCCGCCAGCTATAGACCAATTTCTCTCCTCTCTGTGTGTTACAAACTCCTTGAGAGGCTGCTTCTGTCACGTATTTCTCCTCTTACAGAGAAATTCCTATCACCCACCCAAGCTGGTTTCTGCCCAGGAAGATATACCTGCGAACAAGCCCTGGCCCTCTCAACTTACATTGAAAATGGATTCCAGAAGAATTTAAAGACGGTTGCTGTCTTTGTTGATCTCACAGCAGCCTATGACACGGTCTGGCACCATGGTCTCCTAGTCAAGATCTCAAGATGCCTGCCTCCATGGGTGGCCAACACTATATCGTTTCTTCTCCAAAACAGAAGATTCCAGGTGCATCTGGGTGACAAGTCTAACAGATGGAGACTTGTCTCAAGTGGCCCCCCCAGGGCTCTGTTCTGGCTCCCACGCTATTTAATATTTACATCAATGACCTCCCAGAAACTTCTTCAAGGAAGTTCATCTACGCCGATGACATCTGCTGTGCAACTCAGGCATCCAAGTTTGACATCCTCGAGGAAACACTCACGGAAGACATGTCTCTGATATCTGATTACTGTAAAAAATGGCGACTAATCCCTAGCACTGCAAAAACGGTATCATCTGTTTTCCATCTACACCATGCCTCGGCCTCGCGTGAGCTTAATGTGCAGCTTGACGATACGAGAATCCGGCATGTAGCCCAGCCAGTCTATCTTGGTGTTACTCTCAATCACACCCTGTCATTTCACGAACATCTCATAAAAACTGCAGCAAAGGTGGGCACGAGGAATAGCATCATTGCAAGACTGGCCAGCTCCTCATGGGGCGCGCGAGCGCTTCCACACTACGATCATCATCTCTGGCATGATGCTATTCCACTGCAGAATACTGTGCCCCAGTATGGTTCCATAGCCCCATGTCCACTTGGTCGATTCCAAATTATATTCCTCCATGAGGATAATTTCTGGAACCATCCGTTCTACCCCAGTTCCATGGCTGCCAGTTCTTAGCAACATCGCCCCACCAGATATTTGTCGGGATGCGGCATCATCTAAGTTCATTTCCCACGTCTACGCTCGACCGGACCTGCCAATATACGCGGATATCTTCGCCCACCCTGTCCAACGCTTGACGTCTCGTCACCCAATCTGGTCCCCTACGCCTACACTGAACTTCTCTGTTCCAGACTCTTGGAAACAGAGTTGGCAGTCAGCTGAGGTAAAGAACAAACATCTCATCACAGACCCCTGCAAGCGTCCACCCGGCTTTGACCTAGCACGTTATGATTGGGCCCTCCTCAATCGCTATCAAACAGGCCATGGCCGGTGCGCCACTATGTTCCATCGCTGGGGAGCCAGAGATGACCCGAACTGCCACTGCGGCTCCAGACAGACTATGACCCACATAGTCAATGACTGCCACCTCTCCAGATTCAAAGGAGGTCTCGAAACTTTACATCAGGCTCAACCTGATGCTGTTGACTGGCTACGGAAGAAGGGCAAATGCTAGAAGAAGAAGCTATAAACTTCCCTTTTAGGATAACTTTTGTCATTTTGTACAGTGTCTGGTACTTGGTCTCCTCATTTTAATTTATACCAAGTGTTTTTTTTTAAGTTCTCTTTTGATTTGTTCAGTGACCCAGATATTACTCAGAAGCATGTTGTTAGTTGAAATAGTTTGGATGTTTTTCTTTTTATGTTTGATTTCGAACCTCATAGATTCATGGTCAGAAAAAAATTATGATATCAATTTTCATATATTTATTAAGGCTGTCTTTGCAACCCAACACATGGTCAATTCTTGAGAATGTTCCATTTGTACTTGTAAAGAATGTATATTCTTTTGTTTGGGGATGAAAGTTTCTTATGACTAAGCGAATTTCTCAGTATGAGTCACAATTGTAAATTGGACAGTTTAAAGGTAATGCCATTGCTTTTACTAAGTTGATCAGTGGCACAAAGGCCTGTAGCTACTCTTATTTGGACATGCCTCCAGAAGTTGGTGAGGATTTTTTTTTTCCATAGCCAGCTGTGGGTACTTCAGCAGACTGTAGAGTTTTTGTTCTTAACTTGTTTTTTTTTCTTAAACCTAGTGAGTCCTTGTCAGCAGTTTAATATCCTGTTGTCTCTGAGTTCTCAGGTGAGTCACCCAGAAACTCCCAACCTTTCTGGCCTCTGTCTATGTACCCCATTATGCAACTATCAAGAAGTCATCAGATCACCCTGAAAACAGCTTCTGAAGTGTTTTTATTTTAAAATATTTTATTTATTTATGAGAAGGATAGGAGAGAGAAAGAACCAGACATCACTCTGGCACGTGTGCTGCTGGGAATCAAACTTGGGACCTCATGCTTGAGAGTCCAAAGCTTTATCACTGCTCCACAAGTCTTAAGAATTTCTAACTCACCCCTTTTCCATCCATTGACCACCTCTACCCACCTGTGGCTTCGTGAGTTTCTGAAGAAATCCCTGTTGTATTTTGGCGAGTTTTCAGATGCTTTCTCATTATTTTAACTAGTTGATCATGAAAAGTTGGGGTATTTTTTGTTTGCATGTTTGTATAACCAGTATTCTATACCTTAAACCGCTAGACATAGTTTAGGGGAAAATGTCTACATCCATAATGAACAATTTGTTAAAAGAGAAAATTGTTAGATTATTAACAGGGAATGTAAAAATTGAAGCTTTCAGTGTCTGGAGCATTTAATAAAATACTTAAAGTAACAGAGAATAAACTACAAAAGTAACTAGGAATTTGCAAGAGTCCTTTGACATTTTGAAGTACATTATGAATATGCTACATCTTGAGAGGACATGCAGATAATTATTCTTGGGAGAAGGAAGAGAAAGAGGAGTGGAGGAAGAACCTTAATAGGACACTGATAAATCAAAGCTTTTCCCTCCATGATAGTCAGTGAGTTTCAAAGAATGCAGTTATCCCATTTCGGTATGAACAAGTTTAACTTTTCTTTTCTTTTGCCTCTGGGGTTATTGCTGGGGCTCGGTGCCTTCACCACGAGTCCACTGCTCCCGCAGGCTACTTTCCCCCCTTTGTTGCCCTTGTTGTTTTATCATTGTTGTGGTTATTATTGATGTCATTGTTATTGGATAGGACAGAGAGATCGGAGAGAGGAGGAGAAGATAGAGAGGAAGAGAGAAAGATAGACACCTACAGACCTGCTTCATTGTTATTGGATAGGACAGAGAGATCGGAGAGAGGAGGAGAAGATAGAGAGGAAGAGAGAAAGATAGACACCTGCAGAAACGCCCTTTTGCAGGTGGGAAGCCAGGGGCTCAAATTGGGATCCTCGAGCTGGTCCTTGTGCTTCATGCCATGTGCACTTAACCCATTGCGCTACCACCCATCCCCCACAAGTCTTAACTTTTCTTTGAACATTTCATCTCAGTTAAGCTCATTCATGCTTCATACAGCAAAAATAAATGTATTAGAACTCTGGGTATAACAAAATCCACTCAATTTGTGAAGCTCTCTTTACTAATGATCAAATTAAATGGTGCCAAATTACTGAAAGTGCGTTCTTCCAAAAGTACCATCTGGATTCTTGACAGAGTATTGGCAGCTGGAAACTCAGTTCTTAAATCTAACAGTACTCCTGGGCCTCTAATCTGGTTAGCCTATCAAAAAGCTGCGTTAACTAACACAAAGACTCACTAATTTTTGGTTATATAACATCCTTTTACTCTCATTGTAAGTATTGGCTTTAAAATACAATAGATGAAGTCCTTAGTCATTTATCATATTTTGACTACTATTAGACCCAAATATTTTCATGTAGAATAAATACAGGGTATGTTATTAATCATTCATCTTTGTTTAATAATCAAAACTCCCAAATCCATGAAACCTTAGACCAATTTATTTTATTTTATTTTTTAAATATTTATTTTATTTATTTATTCCCTTTTGTTGCCCTTGTTGTTTTATTGTTGTAGTTATTATTGTTGTTATCGTTGTTGGATAGGACAGAGAGAAATGGAGAGAGGAGGGGAAGACAGAGAGGAGGAGAGAAAGATGGACACCTGCAGACCTGCTTCACCACCTGTGAAGCGACTCCACTGCAGGTGGGGAGCCGGGGTTCGAACTGGGATCCTTATGCCGGTCCTTGTGCTTTGCGCCACCTGCACTTAACCCGCTGCGCTACAGCCGGACTCCCAGACCAATTTATTTTTATGATGTATTATAAGATGCCCATTTAAGACAGTGCCTGTAACTTAACTATTCCATAAATAATGTTGACTATATGAATAAATCCACAAACAATTAAATAAAGGCATCTTTATATCTTCTCAAAAGGAATTTTTATTATTTGTGCATTATGTGCACTTTCTTTAAATACTTAATTCTGGGGCCAAGTGATGGTTCACCAGGTTGAGTGCACATGTTACAATGAGCCAAGGATCAAGTTTCAAGACCCCGGTTCCCACTGCAGAGGGAAAGCTTTGCTAGTGGTAAATCAGGGCTGAAGGAGTCTCTCTGTCTCTCTCACACACTATCTCCCCCTTCCTCTCAATTTCTGGCTATCTCTGTCAAATAAATCAAAGATAATTCAAAAAAGCAAAAATTAAAAAGAAATAGTTAACTCAAAAAAGGGAACATAAGTTAAAAATTATAACAAGAAAACACATTTACTCAGTTTTTTTACATTTTTAATAAAGTAATATTATTTTTGGTAGGCTAGAGAGAAATTAAGAGGGAGGGGACAATAGAGAGGGAAAGAGACTGGGAGACACCTTCAGCACCGTTTTACCACTTGTAAAGTTTCCACTCCCCTGAAGACGGGGGCCAGGGGATGGATCCAAGGTCACTGCACATGGTAACTTGTGCCTGCCCTTAAACACCACTGCCTGGCCCCTACAAAATTCTTATAAAACAAATGTTTTCTTCCCCAAGGAGTAAAACCAAAGAAAAGTATGCAGTTCTAGTTAATTCATGTCTTTAAGTCAGTCCATAAATTCAAATTCTATAAATGAAAAAAATTTTTATTTATTATTTTATTTATTTTATATTATATCATATATTTGTTATTTGGATTGAGGCAGAGAGAAATTGAGAGGGGAGAGATAAAGAGGGAAAAAGCCAGAGATACACTTGCAGCCCTGCTTGACCACTCATGAAGTTTTCCCCCTGCATGTTGGGATGTGGGGCTTGAAAGCAGGTCCTTACGTACTGTCATGTGTGCACTTAACCAGGTGCACCACTGCCTGGCCCCTAAATTCAAATTCTGAATGAAATATCAAGAGAAAATACAATGTTGTAAGTGAGTTTTGTGTCAAGATTCCTTTTTTAAACCCAGGTATACAAGCACAGAGAAATCAATTTTCTAGTTTTCTTGTAGAGGAAGAGTAAATTGAAATTCACCACTTGCTGAAAAGAACAAGCAGCTGGTCAATGAGAACTCTCCATAACAGGCAACCAAATAAAATCAGAGGGTGCAATTAAGATCATTGAGATTTCCAGAGGGAAATGTGTGGCCCTTTGAATAAACAGATCCATGAATGTTACTTCTTCTGTGAGTTCAAATAGGTTCTGAATAAGCTGAAATGATCTAACTTATCAGTGTTTTGATTTTTACATTTTAAGCCATTTTATTTCTCGAGTTCAAACTGAGCTATATATCTGTATAAAAGTTTGTATTTTATTTTTTTGGTAATAGAAACCTCAATATACTTGTCAATGACTAACAAAATTTCAAGAATACTTACTATGTGTTTGAAGTTCATCTTAGACAGAAACTCCCAGAAACAGATGATGACTACTATAATAACTGAGCCTCAAATAGGCTTGTACTTGAAGGATTTTACTGAGACAACAACCAAAAATTAGCATTTATAACGGAATTCATAAATGACTTCTTATTTGCAAGTACAGATGTTACAGTAATCTTCTCATACCTGCTTTTATAACATACTAGGTTAGACCTTCGAGAGCACAGCATAAATTCACTTGGCAGTGCTTGTGGATTTTATCAATTGTTATTTTTTTTTATTGATTATATTTGGTACTTAATCATGTGCTTTGATAATCATGTTTATTAAAGGAGACTTTTTTCTGTTCAAGTACCATTTTAGACATGAAAAATAACTTAATAAAACAAAGATTCACAAATAAAGTAATTGTTTCAAAAACTTCCATTTTGGTGCAATGATAGATTAAAATACATATTTGGCACTGATATAAAGTAGATACATCTAGGGCCTCAGAAAATGGGGGACCCACTTAAGCACACGCACAAGGCCCTGCTCAGGGATGGGGTTCAAGCCCTGCTTGCCATTTGCAGCAGGGCACTTCACCAGCAGCCAAGCAGATGTGCAGGTGTCTCTCTCTCTGTCTCAGGTGTCTCCCCCTCCTATCTCAGTTTCTCTCTGTCCTATCCAATAAAGTGGGGTGGGGGTTGGCCACCAGGACTAGTGGATTCATAGTGCCAGCACTAAGCTCCAGCAATAACCCTGGAGATAAATGAATTAGATAGATACATCTGTAAATGAGGAATTGTTAACCTCTTATAATTTTAGCTAACAGTCCCTTCTTAACTTTATATTGATTTTCTACACAGCAAGAGAAAATGGAAATCTGAAGGAAAAAACCTATTAAGTGGGTTTCTATAATACCAAAACAAGTTCAAATGTATCTGTTAATGTGAAATCCTTTGTTAAGAAATTTAAATCAAGCTCTAGAAAGGTTTGTTTATAAAACCAATAAAATAGACAGATGTCACATGAAAAATATATAAAGTTTGTGATTAACACATACATCAAAGTTTTAATATAACATGCTGGAAAATCATAAATTACACACACACACACATATATATATATATATGTCATTATACAGTCATCATGATCTATGCAATATATGGGTGTTCTTACTGTTTTTTAACTTAATATTAAATTTAATTAAAATTTTAATAAAAAAGGAGAATCATAATAAACATTCATCTATTCCAATTTAGACAACGGTAGTAATACTTTGCCCTATCTTTGCACATTATTATTTTCAAAACTATTGTCAGTATTACAGTATCTCACCCTAAATATTCTAGTGTGAAAACCCAAGGTACAATCTAACAAAACTACAATACAATTTTTTGCTACCAATAAAATAAAATTAAAAAGAGGTATTACACTGCTCTCTCTCTCTCCCTCTCTCTCTCTCTCTCTCTGTCTCTCTCTCTCTGTCTCTCTCTCTCTCTCTATCACTAAGGCTTCTCCTAGAGGACAGTTTTTTCTTTCCTCTAGGTAGACGAGAAAAGTTAGAAGGAGGAAAAGATACTCCACAGCCTTTTACTCACCCTGCCTCTCTCCCCCCTACACCCCATACAACTATGGAGAGTAGAATAACTTGTTAGTGAAAACCTGGTATGTAATCTAATGCATTAAAAAATGGTCCATCCTTAAAGGTCAACTGATTTGCTCCACATCCTCCACACCTTCCACATCCTCCAGTCCCTGCAGATGCTCCCATGCGATTCATTTAGGCTCAAACGTGGGTCTTTAGCCATGGTGATTTTGCACTCTACCAAGTGAGCCAACTTGCCAGGCTCCTAAAAGAGCTTCTTAATATTGGAAATACCCAATCCACATTCCAGTCATATCCTAGTGCCACAAAATAGATCTTTCTTGGCTGGGTTGTTCTAGATTGGAGCCAATCAAGACCATGAATTCAATTTATTGGGATTTTTCTTCTCTTGAGTCTCTTTTCATGTATAGCAACTACTACCTTTGCTCCATATGACCATGCAGGTAGCATATCAGTTTACCTTTAAGTATGGACCATTTTTCTGGATACATTACATTACATACCATGTTTCCACTTAACAAGTTATTCTCCTCTCCAGAGTTGTAGGTACAGAACTTTGATGTGTAGATTAAATAAGATTCTGGTTAAACATTAACGAAAATTGTGCTTTGTAAGTGGTAGTGAGAGTCAGAAAGAAGATAGTTTACGGTCAGAGGACAACTAAGGAGATGTTCTTAGATGATTATTGGTTTGTTTTTTTCTAGCTGTTCATTATATATAGGTGCTCATGTTGTGAAAATTGATCAAATATTATATAGACTGTTCCTCAGATGGAATTTTTTCAGATGGTTTTATCCCCATTGGCCTGGAGTTAGAGTTTGAAAGGTAAACTCATAGAAGTGCCTTTATCTCACATCAGGCTAAGGATATACATGGCAGTAACTTTATACATTCATGTTGCCCGTGGTGTTTATCAGGTTTACCACTGCTATACCAGGCCTCCCCCAGCCCTTTCTTCCATATGATACTCTGGAATGAAGTTATTAAACACAGTCCGCATTGAAGGATTAGGAAATTATGTTTCACCTCATTGATATTTGAAAATATATTAAACCAGTCAGGTTTTACCTATCTGGAATTGTTGTCTGTTGCTCACAATTTGTTTATTGAATCATTTCTCTTATAATAATTTGGACTCTTAGCTGTATATATTTTTGTCAGTTGTTAGCAATGAAATACTTAGGTTACCTTATTGCTCAGATTTTCCAATTTTTGATTATTGAGATTAATTTTATTAAAAAAATTCTAAAGTTATTTTAAAATGTTTAAAAATGGAAGTATTGACTCTTTCTTGAAAGTTGTAGAATTCATTTGTAAATCTATCTAAGAGTCAGGGACTCTTAGTGTTGGAAAGCACTTGATAACTTAATATGATGCTGTTATATGAAATGTCAACTTAGTTTATTTTCAATACCATTATTCAATAAGTAAATAATACCTCTGGAGAAATGACTGATTCTAAAACTGAGATGGGAAATAAATCAGCTCAGAGCATCCTGTACTGCTAGAACAAGGCACTACTCATAAGAAGGATATCAGGGGGTCTGGTGGTAGCTTAGTGGGTTAAGCACACATGACACTAAGTGCAAGGACTGGTGTAAGGATCCTGGTTCGAGCCCCCGGCTCTTTACCTGCAGAGGAGTCACTTCACAAGTGGTGAAGCAGGTGTGCAGGTGTCTATCTTTCTCTCCCCCTCTCTAATTTTCCTTTCCTCTCTCCATTTCTCTCTGTCTTATCTAACAACAATGACAGCAACAACAACAATAATAACAACGATGATAAACAACAAGGGCAACAAAAGGGAAAAAAATAGCCTCCAGGAGCAGTGGTTTTGCAGTGATAACCCTGGAGGCAAAAAAAAAAAAAAAAAAAAGAAAAGAAAAGAGAATATGAGACTGTCATGACTATATTCAGTATATTTTCTGCCAAAATTATATGCAAATACAAAAGCAGCTATAAGCCACTCTGTTACATGCCAATTATCACACAGAAAGCTATATTTTCTCTATTTACACACGTACACATAACAGATGTATTAGCTTAAATTTTCCCCTTATAAAGATCTATTTTTATATAACTTACGTTTCTCTCTCTCTTTTTTTTTAAGGTAACTATTTGTCATTTTTATAAGAGATTGAGAGAGGGAGAGCAGAGCCAGCACTCAGTTCTGGAATGTGGTGGTACTGGAATTGAACCTGGGGCCTGTCAGACATGAACGTTCTGTGCTCTCAATTATACACTACCTTCCTTTCTCCGTTTTGTACTCCTCATTACACGGTGCCTTGCAAAAATCTCTACAATTCTATTAGTACATTGAGATCCTATTCATCACCTATTTATGATGCCACAGTACTCTGTGTAGACACGCATTGTTCAGATATCTTTTACTTTCCCTGTTTCATATTCATAGCAATATTTTTGTCATGAATTTCCTTCAACATATAAATATTTTTACTTTTAGTTAAATAGTATAATATATGACATTATAATGAAATTTCTTAGTATTGTTTTCTATCTATCCTGGTGTAGATGACTCACCACACCCAATTCCAAAGTATCAGACATACATATATTATTAATCCTTGAAAGTATAAATGTAAAAAAAAAGTTTTTAGGGAGTCGGGCGATAGCACAGTGGGTGCAAAACTCAAGGACTGGCATAAGGATCCTGGTTCAAGCCTCCAGCTCCCTATCTGCAGGGGAGTCGCTTCACAGGCGGTGAAGCAGGTCTGCAGGTGTCCATCTTTCTCTCCCCCTCTCTGTCTTCCCCTCCTCTCTCCATTTCTCTCTGTCCTATCCAACAACAACGACATCAATAACAACAACAATAATAACTACAACAATAAAACAATAGCAACAAAATGGAATGAATAAATAAATAAATATTTTTAAAAGTAAAAAAATAAAACTTTTAGGTATTTTCATCTTTTATGGCAAAGGCCAAAAAGCTCACTTGAAACCATGTACATTTTCTCAATCAGTGTTTTAAAAAATAAATCTGTTCCATTGTATAAAGTCATATTTTTTCATCACTTTGTCCTCCTAGTAATTTGAAAATCTCTTATTTATTTGCAGAATATAGCACCATGCTTGCTTGTTTTTAGCCCAGTCGTACTCTTTACTTTTCATTTCTGTGCTTTATCGACGCTTTTCACTTAACAGAAAATCTCTGCAAATCTTATTGCTAGCAATGAGAAGTCATTTTGTGAGAGCTTTATTTTCTTAATCAAACAGGTCCTACAGTACATTTTGTTCTAAGACTTTTTTTCATAGAGTTCTCAATATCTGGCAGTACTCCTTCCTGAAGCTATAGGATTTCTACCATAAGGAAATTCTTTTTCCATCTCTCTGTATAGATTACACTTTTTCATCTAACTTACCTTTTCCTTTTTCCTGGATTTTATAAGATTTTAATAGAGTAAATGTCATGATTCTTCCCCAGAACAGATAGGAAGCCTCTTGCATGTGCAAAATTAAATAGGATTCTTACATTGAACAGATAACTTGGCAAGAAAATTAGAGTTTTGAATGAGGGAGGAGGTTGAGAGGTCCTTGGGGATCCAGTGCAAGACAGAGTAGGAGGACTTCAGTTGGCACTGAGAATGTTGCGCACCAGTCATAGGGAGATAAGAAACTGTACTCCTGTGACAAGACTGTCTAGTAAATCACTATTTCCCTAATAAAACAATTAAAACAAATAAGTGAAAAGACTTTGTGGTTTAAAGTCCTTTTAATTAGTTTCTATGAATCTGTTTGAGTTTTTTTTTTTTCTTTTTCTTTTTTGTCTCCAGGGTTATTGCTGGGACTCGGTGCTTGCACCATGAATCCACTGCTCCTGGAGGCTATTTTTTTCCTTTTGTTGCCCTTGTTGTTTGACATTGTGGTTATAATTATTGTTATAATTATATAATTACTGATGTTGTTGTTATTATTATTGTTATAATTATTGTTATAATTATATATTATTGTTATAATTATATAATTACTGATGTTGTTGTTGTTGGATAGGACAGAGAAATGGAGAGGAGAGGGGAAGACAGAAAGGAGAGAAAGATAGACACCTGCAGACCTGCTTCACCACCTGTGAAGTACCCCCCCCCATAGATGGGAAGCTGGGGGCTCAAACTGGGATCCTTACACCAGTCCTTGCACTTTGCACCTTGTGTGCTTAACCCTTTGTGCTACCGCCTGATCCCCCCATTTGAGTTTTGATGCTGTTTTCTACTATATTAAGGAACACATAGGGTACTGTTTTTTTTTTTTTTTTGGTCTGTTTGTTCTACTTTCTGGATTCATTTTGAATTTTATCTTTACCTTTGGAGTACAGAAATTTCAAAAATATTAAAATGAATAGTTACTATTATCATTTATGATTACTCTCAAACATTTTACTAGCCTTCAACTCTGAGTACCCATGAGTCTGATTTTTTTCCTTCATTTCCCTTTATTTTTACTTCATAGAATTCCTACTTTTTTGCCTTCTGAATTTATCCTTACTTTGCAAGGTGTTTCTTTTTTCTCTAGCATGATCTGGGCTATATGTAAACCTCAAGATTATCTTCCAGTTACTTGTTCTTGAATGATTTTTGCTCTTATTTGTAACACCTTTATTAATATTATTTCAATCAGGCCATTCATTTATTCATACATCATTAGTAAACATCAGATACACTGGAAAAGTATTGGGTATACTTACGCAGAGTGTCTGAAGATGTATGTAACAGTCCTGTCTGCTTGCTCATTGGGAGGCTCAGAGCCTCACCATGATGTGGGTGTACAGGTGTGCAATGACCAATATCCTGTACTGGAAATGCAAACTATTTACATCAAAGAGAAAATGATTCATGGTAGATGTGTGCTTACTTCTTGATCAGCCTCAGCCTGTGTCCTCTACATGCAACATCTGCTGAGCCGCTCAGCAAAACTGTGATGAAAATTACTGATAGAGAAGAGAAATGGGTCTCTAAAGGGAAATTCTTAATGTCCTTGGAATTCCCAGTTCTGTTCTGTGTGCTAGTATCCTTTTCTGTCCAATAAACCATGCTTCCCAGCAGACTTTGGAAGGGCAATAATGTCAAGCAAGAAAGAATCCAATACTAACTGAATACATGGAAGAAACTGTAGAGGGGGAAAGATTTTCAGAAATGAGTGGATGTTATTACAGACAGATAAAATAACATGATGTTTTGGAGTCATTACTTTTCTTTTTTTTATGTTGCCAATGGTACACATAATTTTCATACTCTGTTACAATAGTTTCATTTCTTTTATCTTTGTTTTTACCAACATCATTTCCTCAATGGTCTTGTAGAACATTTTCTTTATAAATATATATATATATATATATTTCACCAAACACAAAAGTAAATTCCAAGAGGATCAAGGGCTTGAATGTTAGACCAGAAACTATCAGATACTTAGAGGGAAATATTGGCAGAACTCTTTTCCACATAAGTTTTGAAGACATCTTCAATGAAACAAAGCCAGTTACAAAGAAGACTAACACAAGCATAAACCTATGGGACTTCAAAAGAAACTATTACACAAACTAAGAGACCCCTCACAGAATGGGAGAAGATCTTTACATGTCATACATCAGCAGAGAGGCTAATAACCAGAATATAAAAAGAGCTTGCTAAACTCAATAACAAGATAACAAATAACCCCATCCAAAAACAGGGAGAGGACATGGACAGAATATTCACCACAGAAGAGATCCAAAACTCTGAGAAACAATGAAAAATGCTTCAAGTCTTTGATTGTCAGAGAAATGCAAATAAAGACAACAATGAGATACCATTTCACTCCTGGGAGAATGTCATACGTCAGAAAAGATAAAGCAGCAAATGCTGGAAAGGTTGTGGTGTCAAAGGAACCCTCCTGCACTGCTGGTGGGAATGTAAACTGGTCCAGCCTCTGTGAAGAACAGTCTGGAGAACTCTCAGAAGGCTAGAAATGGACCTACCCTATGATCCTGCAATTCCTGTCCTGGGGATATATCCTAAGGAACCCAACACACCCATCCAAAAAGATACCTGTACACATATGTTCATAGCAGCACAATTTGTAATAGCCAAAACCTGGCAGCAACCCAGGTGTCCAGCAGCAGATTGGTGGCTGAGCAATTTGTGGTATATATAGACAATGGAGTACTACTCAGCTATTAAAAACGGTGACTTCACCATTTTCAGGTTTTCAGCCGATCTTTGATGGAGCTTGAAGAAATCATGTTAAGTGAAATAAGTCAGAAACAGAAGGATGAATATGGGATGATCTCACTCTCAGGCAGAAGTTGAAAAACAAGATCAAAAGAGAAAACACAAGTAGAACCTGAACTGGAATTGTATTGCACCAAAGTAAAAGACTCTGGGGTGGGTGGGTGGGGGAGAGAGTACAGGTCCAAGAAGGATGACAGAGGACCTAGTGGGGGTTGTATTGTTATGTGGAAAACTGGAAAATGTTATGCATGTACAGGCTACTGTATTTACTATAGAATGTAAAACATAAATTCTCCAATAAAGAAATTTTTTTAAAAAATGAAGAAGAGAAAACACAAGTAGAACCTGAACTGGAGTTGGTGTATTGCGCCAAAGTAAAAGACTCTGGGGTGGAGGGGGAGAATACAGGTCCAAAAAGGATGACAGAGGACCTAGGAAGGTTGTATTTTTATGTGAAAAAATGAGAAGTGTTATGCATGTACAAGCCATTGCATTTACTGTGGAATGTAAAACAACAATCCTGTGATAATGAAATATATATATGGAGAATCAAAGGACTAGGCATCAACTGAATTGAACCCTGAGTTATAGAGTGTAATTTTATCTGTCACCATTCACCAGAAATACAACCTTCTTAACTCACCTCCATTCCTTACCAGATGTTTTCCCTCACCCCAAGCCTTTCATTGTGAACTTTGAAACTTAAGTTATCGACAAGAACAACACCCTAGGTCTTTCCTAACTTGTGTTAATGTTCACTTCTGATATTCTGATTTTTTCTCAGCTGGTGATTGTTTTTCCATCTATGTTCCTAGTTCTGCTGGACCTGGATGTGGTCTAGACACCCTGATTCTTGTGATGCCCTCCAACTTTATCAACCCCTTTCTGTCTTCTATTGCAATCATGTTGGTTTAGCAGTGTATGTATGTAACAGGAGTGCAAGTCACACTTCTCATTACCATGCCCACTCACAAGATGCCAGTCTCCCTCACCTCTAGCCAGCAGTCCTTCTGCCCCTTTGAATTTCCTCTCCATCCCACCTTTGATAGCATCAGTTTTGCTGTTAATATCACAGTGTGTTTCTATTTGACTTGTTTTGTTTCTCTGTCCCTTTCACCTATGTTTTGAAACTTATTTTTAATCCAAAGCACCTTCAGTGGACATAAGTGAAAAAAGAAAAAAAAAACTACCTGTAAGTGTAAAAGTGGATCTAAAAAAAATTCATGACTCTCATATTTCTATTTATTTATTCTGTGGAGTTAGATGTCACGCATTCAGAGTGTCACCATTCTCCAGTCAACTATTTCATTCAGAGTGAGAAGGAGAGAAACCACAACACAGAAGTGCTGCACTAGCTTGGGGTGGGGGGGCTCTTCCTGGGAGCATACTCTCTGGGCTGGGAGCCCGCCTGTAATATATGTGCATTAAACAGATACACAATTGATCGTCTAGCCCCACTCTCCCTCTCTCTACCTAAAAATAATAAAAACAAATAAACCAGTTCAGAAATGTTTCTCAGCTGTCCCTGGGTTTGACTGATGAACAGTTTGAAGAAATTTGTTTGTTTGGTTTTTGTTCATTTTTTGCCAAAATTTTGTGGTGAAACGTTAAGATATTGGTTCTTGTTTTCAAGACTTTCCAAATTCTTGAATTTGTTCCAAATGCCTAATTTTTTCTGCAACACAAAGGCTTCTGCAAATTGTAGCAAGTTTCTCATGTTTCAACTGTGTCAT
Source organism: Erinaceus europaeus (assembly GCF_950295315.1). Classification (NCBI taxonomy): domain Eukaryota; kingdom Metazoa; phylum Chordata; class Mammalia; order Eulipotyphla; family Erinaceidae; genus Erinaceus; species Erinaceus europaeus. The sequence goes on along the minus strand of NC_080180.1, from coordinate 8,552,991 downwards.
CAATTTGCCAACTAAATTTTGTCTTTAAATGTTGTTTTGCTTCAAATTAAAATTGCTTTTCCAAATGTTGCATTTCACAAGTTTCAAAAGCATCCAAATTTCTTAGAAATCCTTAACATTTTATCCAATTCTTTGTTTTTGTTTCTCGACATTCCAATTTTTGTTTTCATTTCTTTTCACCATGTTTAGCTTCCCTGACAGAACTTCTAGTGGGGCCAACACTATTCAAAATTTTGTTTGAAGTTTTTATATATATATGTTTTTTTTTACAATTATTAGATTTTGGTTGTTGTTCTTTTTTTGTGTGTTTGGGAGAAAGACTAAGGGACTTTTGGCTTTTTGCTAGGGGTCATCGTTTTATTTTTTGTTAATGATTAACAAGATTGTAAGATAACAGGGGTACAACTTTAAACAGTTCCCACAACCAGAGTTCCATATCCCCTCCTCTCCATTGAAAACTTTCCTATTTTTTATCCCTCTGGAAGTATGGACCAACATTCTTTATGGTGAGCAGAAGGTGGGAGGTCTAGCTTCTGGAATTGTTCTCTGCTGGTCATGGGTACTGGCAAGCAGTCCACTAGGGGCACCTTTTCATCAGCAGCTATATGCAGCAGTGTGGATTCTTTTTTTTTTTTTATTTTTATTAGTGATTTATAAAACTGTAAGATAACAGGGATATAATGCCACACCTTTCCCACCACCAGAGTTCTGTGTCCCTATTCCCTCCATTGGAGTTCTCCCAAGGTCCCAGATATGGGTTGACTATTACTTATTTTTTAAATATTTTATTTTATTTTTAATATTTTATTTATTGATTGATAAGAAAGATAGGAGGAGAGAGAAAAAAACAGATATCACTGTGGTACATATGCTGCTTGGGATTGAACTCAGGAGCTCATGCTTGAGAGTCCAATGCTTTATTCACTGTGCCACCTCCCAGACCACTAATGTTTTATTTTTTAATATTTTCAAATATTTATTTATAGATAGAGCCAGAAGTTGAGAGGTAAGGGGGTGATAGAGAATGAGAGAGATAGAGAGACACCTGCAGCCCTGCTTTACCACTCACAAAGCTTTCCCGCTTTCCCTCTGCAGGTGGGGACTGGGGGCTCAAACCTGGGTCCTTCTGAATTATAACATGTGCGCTCAACCAGGTGAACCACCATCTGGGCCCCTGACTATTATTTCTAGAACTGTCTATATATTTATATATATTTGCCTATTTTTCTTATGGTTCTGCCTTCCTTCTCATCTTTTCTAAGTAATATCTACTACTTCTGAGTGTCCTTTTTTTTTTTTTCCTCTTCTCTCTCCAGGTCCTGGTGGAACTGGAATTCAGAGCCCTCTGGCTATCTTCCACTAATATTTACCCCTCTGGGAGTATGGTCCAACATTCTTTTTTACTTTTTCCCTTTTGTTGCCCTTGTTGTTTATTGTCCTGTTGTTATTATTGTTATTATTGCTGCTGTTGTTAGATCAGACAGAGAGAAAAGAAGAAAGGAGGGAAACAGAGAGGGGAGAGAAAGACAGACACCCACAGACCTGCTTCACCGCCTGTGAAGTGAACCTCCTGCAGGTGGGGCAACTGATGGCTGGAACTGGGATCCTTGTGCCTGTCCTTGAACTTCACCCACTGCACCACCGCCCAACTTCTGGACCAATATTCTTTATGGGGTGCAAAAGTGGCTTCTGTAATAGGAGCAGGGATCCTAAATTCACATGTATGGGGGCAGGTAGATGTTGTGGTACAGAAGTTCCTCACTCTGGTTCTGGACATGGATGGCAGGTGCTTGCAAGTTGTCTGTGCACACAAGCAGAATGAGAGAGACTGCGCCTCCTGCAGGTTATTGTTCAATCCTGGGAGCATTGTTCCAGCCCCCAACCCAATCCAGACCTCAGAGTAGGGGCGCAGATGGCCTGATTCCCGGCTTTTATCACTAGTGATACACTCAACCTCCATGACTACTTTCTTCAGAGGAAGAAGCGCCCTTTTCAGGTTTTCTTCCTTCTCACTGTTTGCTCACTCTCTTCATCTGCCTGACTATATTAGAGAGCCCAGTGGCAGTGCACAGACCACTGTCTAGCTGTCCTGCTTTCTTGGTAGACTTAAGTTTACCAGCTATTAAATCGCCTCTAAGTTCATCTTTCCCACCTTTGTATCACCCTCATAACCTATCCAAGCACAGTAAACAGAGTTACTTTTCAAGTCTGAATTATGCCATGTCATACTTTCCTTAAAATGTGTGTGTGTGTGTGTGTGTGTGTTTGATTTTTTTAACCCATTTTACTATTGATTGCAATTACTGTAAACTTCCAGGAGCACAGCTGCACAGATCATGTCAACTTAAGTCTAAGTATCTCCATAGATTCAACCCAAAATCCAATGCTGTCACACTATCCAAGTGACTCCGCTAGGGGAGCCAAGAGCTTGTGCCTTTGTGTTAAAGACTATACTATAGGTGAGCCAAGATGGTGTCTTGGAGACAATACCTGGTGTGAGTGCCACAAAGAAGCTGCTTTCCACTTGGGATTCTCAGAGAGGTCACTAGGTTCAGATGCTACCATGATGCCAACCGGACTTCCCTGGGCAGACGACTCCCTAGAGCTCTGCTTTCCCTGAGTCCTGCCCCACTAGGGAAAGAGAGAAACAGACTGGGAGTATGGATCAACCTGCCAACGCCCATGTTCAGCGGGGAAGCAATTACAGAAGCCAGACCTTCTACCTTCTGCACCCCATAATGACCCTGGGGCCATACTCCCAGAGGGATAAAGAATAGGAAAGCTATCAGGGGAGGGGATGGGATAGAGTTCTGGTGGTGGGAATTGTGTGGAGTTGTAGCCCTCTTATCCTATGGTTTTCTCAGTGTTTCTTTTTTATAAATACAAATTTTATAAAAAGTCTATACTGTAAACCATTAACACCCCAATTAAAAAATAACTAACTAGCTCCTCTATCCATTTCTCTCACCGCCTGTTTCCTCTAGTCACCACTAGCTTTTCCAGAGTCCGAAAGTCACTCCTATTGCGGCTTGCCTGTCCATGAGCTATTCATAACTCACAGAAGAATAAAGTCATCTGCTAAACATCTTTTGCTTCCTGAAATGACATTTCACCATCTCATCTGGAGTCACTAGATGCTAGCCACCCAGTGATATTCCACTTGACTCTGCCTTCCCCCTGTTTCTCTGGCCACATCACCTACTGTGTATGTCTTTGCCAACTTCTTTTTAAAAAATATTTATTTATTTGTTTGTTTATTTTCCCTTTTGTTGCCCTTGTCTTTATTGTTGTTGTAGTTATTATAGTTGTTATTGGTATCCTCATTATTCCATAGGACAGAGAAAAATGGAGAGACGGAGAGAAAGACAGACACCTGCAGACCTGCTTCACCATCTGTGAAGCAACCCCCCTGCAAGTGGGGAGCAGGAGACTTGAACCAGGATCTTTATATACTGGTCCTTGTGCTTCGTGCCACATGCGCTTAACCTGCTGCACTAACACCTGCCACCCTTTGCCAACTTCTTTACCACAGGTCCATGGCGTGAGGTTTTCCAAGCAGAGTTGTTATTTGAGGATCATAGCAGTGCTTTGTCTGGAGAAGTTTTCTCTTAAATACTTTGCCATTTACCTCCTGTAAGTTTCTCCGTGGCTACTCTGTTGCCAATAGCTTTTACAAAAAGCCTCCCCACCACCCCCTATAATGTTTCAGTAAACTTTGCCCCTTTTAATACTGCAGTGTTTTCTTCCAGCCTGTCATGCTCGCTCTTGCTCTCTCTCTCTCTCTGTGTTTCTTTTATCTTTTTCCTCCTTCTAAAAGAAAACAAATTCCATGAGGAGGAAGGCTTTATTTACTGTTGTTTCCTGAGAGGCTATGTGAATAGCAGGCATATAGTGGATGTATAATTAATATTTATGCAATAGATATGTGGAAGGGTGGATAAAACTGTACAAATTTTTGCTTTCTGAAGAGAGTAATTTAGACTTAATACCAATTGGGAGTTTTCATAGATTTTCTTTTTTTTTTTTTAATATTGATATACTCACACACTGTTTTAGACAGGTTAGCTTGGAATGCTCTGCCAGACAGCTTGATAGGCAGAGTGAACTAAAGTCCAAGAAGGAATAAACAAGTTTTGAAATTGTTTATTGACTGGTTAGAGATAAATAAAGCAGTGGGTTATTCAAATATTAATAGAGAGACACAGAAAGGCACTTCATAGGTGGTTTAAAAGCCATTACTCAGACTCTTGATCACAGAGCTAATACATATGTCTTCATGGATTTTTCGAAATTGTGTTTCACTTTTGAGATCCTCATGCAGACCAAACACTAACTGAGTGTGTGTGTGTGTGTGTGTGTGTGTGTGTGTGTGTGTGTGTGTGTGTGTGTGTGTAGATTAACATCTCCCCGAATCCCATATGGTTTAGGAGTTTCAAAGTATCTAAGATATGCCAATGGAGCAAAGAAGCTCTGATTCCTGCTCGCCTGTACCATGCTCAGACTAGCGATAGTTGCCCCTTTCTTTTCCTTTCACCTTCGTGCCCTCCATTTTAATTGGGTTTGCAGCCCTGACAACAGACATCTGGTTCTCAGCCTGCCCATTAATCTGAGGGCTGCACTGTTAAACTGATAAAAGTCTAGAGCTCATCAAAGGGCAACGTTTAGATGAACCAACAGTCAAAGCTTTCATTAAGTAAGAGCTAGTGGGACCCTATTTCAAAAGATAATAGAGCTGTCAGTTTTCTTGATAACAAATTACTTTCTGATAAAGATCCAGAATGTAGGTTGTTATGCTTATAAACTTAACAAGTATATTTATATAAGTGTGACTATATACATATAGATAGATTTATTTACTTTCCATCTTGTTAGTTTTGAGGTTATAGATTAAGTGCCATAGAATGTTTAACTTTGTTCACAGCCTGTGTTCTGAGGGGATATCTAACAAGCTTGAATGAAACTGAAGTGAAAAATACTTAGTTTAGCCTATAATTTGTATATATCTATACCTATATATATTAAAGGAATCCATTTTGTTTCTATAGATAGTCACAAAAGATTACTTACAAGGTAGAATTTTGTGAAGAGATTTTTTTTTCTACAGACACTTATTGTTGTATGCTTTACATTGGTTTGTTCTAGCTCTCCCCCACCAAGAGAATTGGATCAGTCCAGTTAATTTCGCGGGCCCGCTTGGCCCCGCCCCAAGGAACCCCAAGAGAGGGTTCCTGAGTTCGAGAGTGCCAGAGTTTCAGAGGGCTCCCGAGAGTTCTAGAGTTTCTGAGTTACAGAGTAAGAGAGAGTTCCACAGTGGAAGAGTTTCAGAGTTCCAGAGTTGAAGAGTGACAGAGTTCCTGGGTTCCTGAGTTCCAGAGTAAGAGAGAGTGCTTGTGCCGCTGCAAAGAGACAGCAGAGTTCTGTTTGGTGATTAGTTTGTCTTAGTTTATGAATCGTTGTTCCTGAATAAAGAAATACAGCTTCCCTGCCCAGCTGTTGTCTCCGCGTCTCTGTTACCCGCCCGTGAAGCTAACCCGCCCAGCAAGAGCCTTCCGAAAAATTTTAACAACAACTTATAAACAAATTGCAGAGACTTTAGGTTTCAGTCATGATACTTACCTTAAGAAAATATATATCACAGGCTAATCATAATTTGATACAGTGGAAAATATACAGTGGAATTATATGCCTCTTCCCTGTCCAGATTCTTCTCACTGCTAGATTGTTGAGGCTGTGGCCTCTTTATGACTCATAGAATCTGAATTTTAGCAGAGGGAGATCAAAAGCTTAAAAAAAATAGTGGGGGCTGTCAGTGGAGGACTGGATTAAGCACAGCTTGTATGAAGCACAAGGATCTGCTCCAGGATCCTGGTTTGAGCCCCCGGCTCCCCACCTGTAGAGGGGGGTCATTTCACAAGCGGTGAAGGGGGTCTGCAGGTGTCTCTCTCCCTCTCTATCCCCCCTCCCCTCATGATTTCTCTCTGTCCTGTCCATTAAAAATGTAAAATTGCCTCCAGGAGCAGTGGATTCCTACTGCTGATAAGGAGCCCCAGCATTAACTCTGGAGGCACAAGAGCAAAACAGACAAACAAACAAAAAACATTTGGTTAATTGTGACAAGTGCCAGGCATCAAGATAAAGGGAGTGTGCAGGATCCCCCCACACACAGGGGCAGGAAAAGATGTACTCAAAGCAACATGTTTCACCCGTGAGAAAAATGAGGCCCTTCCCTTTGGTAAGGACAGATGGGTAGAACTGGAGGGGGACCATGCTATGTCAGAAAAGTCTGAAGAAGTATAAATCCCACATGGTCACACTCATCTGTGACTATGAAAAAACAAAGCCAGATACAAAGAAGAAACCCTTAGCCTCCTAAGACAGAACTAAAGTTACCTGAAAGATGGGACACGATGCTGTAGACTATGATGGAAGCCTGGTGTCTCCCTGGTTGCAGGGAGTTAACACTGTTTTGAAAAGGTCCAAAACTGTACCCCCCCAAAACACAGACTATAAACCAACACTCACCACCTCAATTAAAAAAAAGTGTCTGTCAACAAATGTACTGTGTCCTCTACTAACCCACCACCGCCAATAAAGTAAAAAGAACAAGCAGGGCAAGGGTAGGTAGCATAATGGTTATGCAAACTGGCTCTCATGCCTGAGGCTCCAAAGTCCCAGGTTCAATCACTATAAGCCAGAGCTGAGCAGTGCTCTGGTAAAAAAAAAAAAAAAAAAGAACAAGCAAAAGTAGATAAAAAGATTTAAAGTACTAGTCTAGCTCTGTCCAATAAAGGTTTCTACAGTCAGGGAAGTAAAAACGGTTATGACAATGAATAGGAATGACTTGAAAATTATGCACTTGAAATTATGAGATTATGGAAATTCACTTGAAATTATGGAGATTATGCAAATTCACTTGACATATGTGCATATGTGTGTGCTTTTTTTTTTTAAATGAGTGAGGTGTGGGTCAAGAGGTGGCGCTATGAATAAAGTATTGGCCTCTCAAGCATGAAGTCCCAAATTTAATCCCTGGTAGCACATGTACCAGAGCGATATCTGGTCCTTTTCTCTCTCTGCCTATCATTATTCATGAATAAATAAATTTATTTATGTATTTATTTATTTATTCCCTTTTGTTGCCGTTGTTGTTTTATTGTTGTAGTTATTATTGATGTTGTTGTTTTAGGACAGAGAGAAATGGAGAAAGGTGGGGAAGACAGAGAGGGAGAGAGAAAGATAGACACCTGCAGACCTGCTTCACTGCTTGTGAAGTGGACTCCCCTGCAGGTGGGGAGCCAGGGGCTTGAACAGGGATCCTTAAGCTGGTCCTTGCTTTGCACCACCTGCACTTAACACACTGTGCTACTGCCCGACTCCCTAAATATATTTTTTTAATTAATGAGGTAGAGAAAGGTAGAAACAAGCTGGAGGTGTGGATTGACCTGTCAATGTCCTATTTCAGTGGAGAAACAATTACAGAAGCCAGAACTCCTACTTTCTGCATCCCCAAAACAACTTTGATCCGTACTCCCAGTGGAGGAGAAATAATAGGAGAAAGAGGATAAGAAGGCTCTGAGCTCCAGATCCATCAGGTCCCAGGGAGAGGACAAGAAAGAGAGGGCTAGTTGGATGTAGTAATAGGGTGACGTGTGGCTTGGAGGGAAAGAGGGGACTGAACCTGGAAGAGAAAGGGAACGATTATGTATAAATGTAGACAAATGGTTGTAGAGATGACAGTTAACCCGTATCTGCACCCTTGGGAGAACTATGATGTTTTGCAATGGAGGGACTTTGGATTCAGAACTCCAGTGGTGGGAACGGTGTGGAATTATATCCTTGTTGACATGTAATTTTGTAACAATATCGAATCGCTAATAAAAATATCTTAAATGAGAGAGCTGAATGGAGAAGACAGCTCAGAGCTAAGGGAAGTCCTGCAGATGCCTTAGGATGAACAGTTCAGTCAGAATGAACAGCAAAGGGCAGAGGCCCTCAATAAGATGCCTGCACATTGGCTAGAAAAGCAATTCATTGGCTTGTATGGAACAGGGAAGCCTGAGATTATTCTAGAATCGATCATTAGTGGGGACAGAGCAGAGGAGCAGAGCCAAACCATGTAACAGCTTTTGGGTCATTGTAAGAACTTGGGCTTTTACTTTTAACAGCCTGAAAAACAGAACAGAGAAATTGAGTGGTTTTTATGCCAAAAGATTCCTCTTAAGTTCTGCGGCTAGAGATAGTTCTATGGCTTGTGCCCAAAAGAGTGAATACAAGGATAGCTGTGATTCTCTCTAACAGTCACTTCAGAACTTTCTACTATCTCATTGATGGGTTCACCTTCAAAATGTCCTTTACTGCTCATTATTCCCAGTCTACACACAATGGGAGTGTCCAGGGATAACTCAGTGTCCCCTGAATCATGGTCCTCTTCTTCCCAATATTTACAGCTGAGCTCATCAAACAGCAGATTCTCTCCCACCTGGAGATATTTGGAAATGTCCAGAAACCTTTCTGATGTCACAGTAAGGCTGAGACGGGAAAGAAACCATGAGTCATTCCTACTCCAGAAGTGGTCACAGCCTAGCCCCCAAATTTAAATGCCACCAGACCCTGATGGCTTTTCCCTTTTGCATTTTCTCTCAGTTGTACTCTAGAAACATGTAAATCAACAAATAAGCAAATATATACTTATTCAAAACTAATGCATTTATAATAGGTTTGGGGGTTTTTTTGTTGTTGTTTGTTTCTTATAGGATTATTGCTGGGGCTTCTGCGGGCACTCTGAATCCACTGCTCCTGGAAGCCTTTTTTTTAAATGTCTTTTTGTTTCTTTTCCATTTCATTGTATAAGGCAGAGAGAAAAAAAAAGTAAGAAAAGAAAGAAAGAAAGAAAGCATGTGTCACTCCTTCTACTGAAAGAAGGCTTGAATCCAGATCCCTGTGTATGTCCTTGTCTTTAGCATTTATCACTCACTGCCTAGTCCCCTCTGTAATGGGTTTTTCAAACATTTCCATAAAAGGAGACTCTTTTTCCCAGCTTCCTCCTCTCAATAAATGGCATTGTCATACTTCCAGTTGTTCAAATTTTAGGAAGAGTCATCCCAACTGTTTATTTCCCTGAAACACTCCTAAATGTTGTAGTCTTTAGCTCTAAAATGTATATAAATATTTTTCTCCAGGGTTATTGCTGGGGCTGGGTGCCTGCACATAAATTCACTGCTCCTGGAGGCTATTTTTCCCCTTTTGTTGCCTTAGTTGTTTTAGCATTGCTGTAGTTATTATTATTGTTGTTGTTGTTGCTGCTGCTGTTGTTGTCATTGTTGTTGGCTAGGACAGAGAGAAATTGAAAGAGGAGGGTGCTAGCCCCCTTAAATATAGTCTTAATCTGCCCAGTTGTCACCAAACACAATGGCAGTTTAAAGATTCATGTCGCAAGAATCAAGCAATATTTGTAACTCCTGCTTCCACACACACATACACAGTAGAAAGGAAATGTTTTCAAAACATGAGCTGGGTTACATCACATCTTTCTCACTTGTAGCTTCCTGTCTCTCTCAGTGTGAAGTCCTCTATTTTATTGTTATCGATAGAGGACATCTGTTCTTTTTCCTTCTAACATAGAGCCTAAACCCCAAACTATACTCAGGTCACTGCCTCTACTTGAATTAATTTCTCAACATGCCGTTTTCTCAGGCCCCATAAAAGCAAACTGGCACTTTTTCTTATCTCTCCAACTAGAACATTAACTTCTGGAGGTCAGGGATTTTTCTTGAAAATATTCCCAAAATGTAGGTCAGTCAGAACTTAGCACATTAAGGGATATTGGCTGAAGAAATAACTAAGTGAAAGGATACCATCTTTAACCATTCCTATTTCTTTTTTTTATTTTGCCTTCGTCAATGTGTCTCTAGTTGATTTTTTAATGAAATATGATTAATAGCAATTTCACTTTATATTTTAATCACTGTGAAAAGGGCAAGCTGGAAGTGGTAATTTAACCAAATCAAATCATCTTCCGTCTCTCTCCCGTGAGATAAATCTGTGGTGAGCATGTTCCACAGCTGAGATTGGACCCTATGCCATGACCTTAAGTCAGAAACTATTTCTAAGTTATAGCAATGCATAGAGCAAGATTAGATTAAACACAATGATACTTCAACATGAAAAATGGAAAAAATATTTTAATAAGGAAATTGAATTCTCTGATTAAGATAGACTGTAGCATTTTACTCTTACAAATACCCCACAGGAATCACTGCCTTTGCACCTGACGTTGAGCAAACCACAGACTGACCACAGCCACAGCAAGTTAACTGCAGGCAAGATGATGAGACAGGGGCATTGCAAAGGCAAATTTAGTGAGAGAGAAGAAATGTCTGATTCTTAATGCCAGCACCAAGCCCCACTGGTAACTCTAGAGGCAAAAACAGAAAGCACTGCTCAATTTGAGCATAGACTAGGACCAGGGATTTAACCTGAACTTTAGACATGCAAGTTCTGTGCTCTACCTATGAGCTACCTGGCAACAAAAATGGATTCTTGGTTTATTTTCGAGGACTGGAAAGCATATGTGTTTCATTTGGTGAAGACTGAGCCTAGGACCGTGCACATCGTAACATGTGTGCTGAACCGAGTGCATCACCACCACTCAGCCCCAAGTGTTCGTTATCTTGACAAGTACCATTCACAGTAGCCTTCACATGTGTTTCGGGATCCTCTAACGCATCCACCTAACTTGTATTTACGGAGTACAATTATGAATGAATAATAGCAAAGCTCAAATTAAGGCATGTTCCTCTGCCCTTGTAATTTTTCCCTTTCTTTCTTTGTTATTCGTAGTACATTATAAGATAGAAAATTATAGCCTATAGTTGTACACCACACCCACCACCAAAGCTCTGTAGCCCCACTCTCCTACCTCCCAAAGATGATCACCATAGTTCTCACAAGTCTTAGAAAGTCTGTTTCCTTCTGTTTTTTTTTCTCCCCAGGTTCATATGCATCAGATCTCTAGACTCCACATATAAGTGAAACCATCCGATAGTCGTCTCTCACCTCCTTAGTTACTTTGCTAAGCATAATCATTCCCAGTTCCATCCATCTTATCTCAAAGGACATGGTATCATCCTTTTGATTACAGAGTAGTGTTCCATGGGATATATATCTTACAACTTCTTTAGCCAGTCATCTGTTGATGAGCATTTAGGTTTCTTCTACTCTGACTATTGTGAATAATGCAGTTACGAACATAGGTGACCATATGCCCCTTCAAATCAGTATTTGCATGTCCTTTGGATAAATACCTAAGAGTCCTATCACTGGATCATAAGGTAATTTTGTTTCTGCTTGTTTATAGACTCCCTGTACAGTCTTCTGAAGGGGCTGTACCAGTTTGCATTCCCACCAGCAGTGGAGCAGAGTTCAGGGGAGCCAGGCGGTGGCACAGCGGGTTAAGTGCACATGGCAGAAAGCACATAGACCAACATAAGGATCCTGGTTCGATCTCCAGGCTCCCGAAATGCAGGGGGTTCACTTCACAGGTGGTGAAGCAGGTCTGCAGGTGTCTATCTTTCTCTCCCCCCTCTGTCTTCCCCTCCTCTCTCCTTTTCTCTCTGTCCTATCCAACAAGGACAGCAATAATAACAACAGCAATAAACAATAAGAGCAACATATGGGAAAATTTTAAAAAAGAAATGATTCTCAATACCATATTTATAGAAACTAGTCTTTGCATGAATAGGCTTTCAGTATTAAATCAAATAACCATTATAAACATTTCACTGTTTATTGACTTTTATTCTTAATGAAGTACTTTGAAATACAGTTAGTTTACTGTTTGATACATAGTTAAGATTTGATTCCATCAATATGACTGCTTTGAAATGTGAAGGAACATTGCTATTCAGTTGCAAAATAAAATAGCACGTGTCTCTCTTTAAATATAGCAATGAGATAATTTAAATGATTTTCATTTGGAGAATCATTTATTTCCCCTAGGTTTTTCTGAATTCTTGGTTATTATTACCACCACAATGAAGATTAAGATAGTGTGCTCTAGAGACTTGGTCAGAATGGGATATTAAGTGGGTGATTTTCATAGAATTAGGATTCATAACTCTATGGATTTGACCACTTTGAGCTCGCTGATCTGTCACTCTTCCTAAGTGCCCTGAAATAAGCCATACTGTCCCTCTTGCTGAACACTGTACTTATATATGGTACTGGACTCGGAATAATTCCATTTTTAAAAGAGATAAATAGTTGTTTCTGAAAGTGTACAATTGTGCGTCCCATGGGCAATTGGTTTGAATGTTGAGTCTGGCTGGCCTTAGAGAGTGAAAATCAAATCGAGTGTGTAGCCTAGACATAGCTTTGTCTGAGAGCCTGCTGCAGGTGGAGGGGGAGGGACCAACAGGTCAGCTGATACTAGAACATCTCAAACACCAGAGGTTGTGGAAGAGAGGAAGGCCTGTGTCCCTCTGAGGAGCTTATGGAGAGCTCACAGCAGACAGAGGTCAGGAATCATGCTGGGAAGCAGCCTCCTCAGGCCCAACTGTGTCCATGTTTCAAGAATTTTCCTGTGCTTGTAAAAAGACTCCCGGAAATTTAAAAGCGGAGCCTAGAAACAGAAAAACCTTTAAGCTGTAAATATTTCTGAATTTGACTATATATATATATATATATATATATATATATATCCTCACATGTGTGTTTATTAATATGATCTTGGTTCCCTTCTGGAGTGTGAATAAACATGTAAATAAACTACTGTTAGGGGGTTGGGTGGTAATGCAGCAGGTTAAGCTCACTTGGCCTGAAGTGCAAGGACCTGTGTAAGCCACCCCCCCCAGCTCCCCACCTCCAGGAGGGTTGCTTTAAAAGCGGTGAAGCAGGTCTGCAGGTGTCTGTCTTTCTCTCCCCTCTTTGTCTCCCCTACTCTCTCAATTTTTCTCTGTTCTATTCAACAACATCAGTGGCAACAGTAGCAATAATGACAACAACAAGGGCAACAAAATGGGAAAAAATGGCCTCCAGGGGCAGTGGATTCATAGTGCAGGCACTGAGCCCCAGCAATAACCCTGGAAGAAAAAAAAATTAAAAGAAAACTATTTTTGAATAAATATTTTTAAATTACAAAATATTGGCTAAAGGGAGAAATGCAATGTTCTCTATTATTCAAAATACCCCTCATAAGTTTCATTTTAGTTGAGTAAATTACCATTTTTAAATGTGTTGACATGTTAAGAAATCTAACTATCAGTAATGGAAAGCATTAATGCCAACAACCAACAGGGGAAGACACCTTCTAACTGTATTTCACATGTGTTCCTCAGATATGTTAGATTCTATACCCATGTTACTTACTAGATAACAATAGACACTAAAACCTGTCCATTATAATTTCAAGAATATCTGACATACTCAGAGCCATGTTCATACCGTGGCCCTGTTGGATCCAAGTTCTGAAACTCAGACCAAAGAGTGAGGACCAAAGGCACTATTGTCAGTGCCCAAACATATGACGCGTTGTCTTTCTTTAGTCACAACACAGAGTGTGGATTTGAATAATATAGGCTCCCGTCAGCCTGGTTTTCTGCAATGACATAATGTAGTAAAAAGCATATGATTCACATTTTGGTATTTAACTTAAGGTCAAGAATATAAAATACAGCAGGCCAGGTGGTGGTGTACCTGGTTAAGCACACGAATTACAGTGTGCAAAGACCCCGGTTCTAACCCCTGGTTCCCACCTGCAGGGGGAAAGCTTCCTGTGTAGGTGGTGAAGCAGGGCTGCAGGTGTCTCTCTGTCTCCCTCCCTCTTTATCTCCCCCAGCCCTCTCAGTTTTGCTTTATCTCTACCCAATAATAAACAGTAAAATTTGAAAAAGAAAAAAAAAAGTAGGTGGGTACATATTTCAATAATGAAATCCTGAGTTCAATCCCAGGCATTACAATTGCGCTCTCTCTCTCTCTCTCTCTCCCCCATGATTTTTCATCAATAAAAAATCAATTTCCCCACCTACAGGGGAGGGCACTTCACAAGCAGTAAAGTAGGTCTGCAGGTCTCTTCTCTGGCCCTCTCTATGTTTCCCTCCTATCTCATTTCTCTCTGTCCTATCAAAAAAAAAAAAAAATATATATATATATATAAATTTAGGGAGTCAGGTGGTAGCTCAGTGGGTTAAGCGCACATGACGTGAAGTGCAAGGACCAGCATAAGGATCCTGGTTCGAGCCTCCAGCTCCCTACCTACAGGGGGGTCGCTTCTCAGGTGGTGAAGCAGGTCTGTAGATGTCTGTCTTTCTCTCCCCCTCTCTTTCTTCTCCTCCTCTCTCCATTTATCTCTGTCCTATCCAACAACAACGACATTAACAATAACAATGATAACTACAACAACAATAAAACAACAAGGGCAACAAAAGGGAAACTAAATTTAAAAAAAAGAATTTAGACCATCCTCCAAAATCTTATAAAAAATATCAATTTTAAAAAAGAACATCAAATACAATTGAGAAATACACTTAGCGAAAGGTTAAGTGTTCATGAATGAACTACTATTTGAATAACCGTTTACTTGCTTACCTCATACATGAACACTGTAGAAAGACAGTTGATATAAAGCAAGTAATTGAGCAGTTGCTACCTGGCCAGTCAGAAGTTTAATTCAAGCTTATGTATAACTAGGGGCCCATTCTGAATAAATCAGCCTACCTTTTCTAGAAATCAACTCTATTGTCTTCGAAGTTAATTTATAGGTGGGTTAGTTAAGTTTTTGTTTTCTTTTCACTATACCAAAATGTCTAAAGTTATGTAACTTTAGGAAGGCTAAAATAATAGAGTTTGATTCCTTAAGCAAGGCAATTGTGAAAATAATTTCAACAAAAAACCTTTATTGTTGTCATTCCAAAATTTCATCACACAAAACACAAAGTAAGAATAGTGTGATTACTTGTTAAGTAATCAGCATTAACAAACACATCAGTTTAACCTATAAACATAAACACAATTATCATGACTTTAGACTTAGTGAGAACCAGAAAAGTAAATGTGACCTTTAACACAGCTGGGAAAATTAGTATCTGTAGTATTAAATTATCTGTCAATAACCGTAAGAGTGATAAGCAGGCAAATAAAATTCTCCTAAATGTCATGTTATTGCCCGATTCCCTTAGACCACCTAAGATATTTAAAATAAGCCTGAGGCAAAGAAGGATCTAAATTAAGTCATTCATCTCTTTACTAATTTGTTCGTGAAACAGAAGGACGTAGGCAGGACTCCTTTCAGATAAAATTTACCAAAGGCTTTCCTGATGTCCAAAGTTATTTAAATTTGCATATTTCTGATTCATAATTAACTGTCAAATTATGATATTTTATTTAAAAGAACCCCTTTTGAGAATGAAACTTATGTTAGAAATTTGTGTGTTTTCTTTTTTATTATATTTTTATTTATTTATTGGATAGAAACAGAAATTGAGAGGGAAGGGAGGGATAGAGCAGGTGAGAGACAGAGAGACACCTTACAGCACTGCTTCACCACTTGTGAAGCTTTTCCCCTGCAGGTGGGGGCTGGGGACTCGAACCTGGGTCCTTGCATATTGTAAAATGTGTACTCAGTGTTGCACCACCACCCGGCCGCCTGTGTATTTTTAATATTAGTTCCACAGTGCCCATGATACTTCATTGTACGAGACTTTTGAACTTGGATTGATGAAAATTGACTATATTTAATCCTCATAAACAGAATTATTTTTCCAATGTCAAGTGGAAACTTGACCCCTAATTTTTGACTAGATCTGTGTATATCCAACTATAAATAGACATGTTTACAAATACAATAGGTGAGTTGAGAAAGAAGGACAAAATAAGGTAGCCTTTGGTCTGGTCTGTCCTTGACAGTTGACTGTGGTTGTAATATTATTTATTTATATATTTATTTATTTAACTTCCAGGGTTATCATTGGGGCTGGTGCCTACACTATGAATCCACTGCTCCTGGAGGCTATTTTTTCCCTCTTGTTACCCTTGTTGCTTGTTGTTGTTGTTGTTATTGCTGTTGTTGTTGAATTGGACAGAGTGAAATCAAGAGAGGAGGGGAAGACAGAGGTGGAGAGAAAGATAGACACATGCAGACTTCCTTCACCGATGTTGAAGCAACCCCTCCCCCCCCCCGCAGGTGCCATACAGGGGGTTCAGAATGAGATCCGAACCATGTGCACTACCGCCCAGCCCCCTGTAATTTCTTCTAACTGGAATAAGTGTAACCACAATAATATACCACTTCACACAGACTACGGTGCCTATTATTTGAAACAGAAATATGAAACAAGTCATAGTGAAGATCTGAAGAAAGTCAAACCTTTGTCCATTTTTATGGAAATATAAAGGATGCAGAAGCTATGGCAAAGAGTATTATGGCTTCTCAAAAGATTAAACAGAACTACCAGATGACCCAACAATTACAATCCTGGATATCTAGCCAAAAGCAGAAAGGTCAGAGATCAAGAATATATTTGTACTCTTGTGTTTATAATAGCATTAATCCTAAGAACGAAAAGATAGGAGCAATCCAATTGTCCACTGGCAAATGAGTGGATAAAGAAAGTGTAGTATATGCGTTCAGTGTAACTAGTCAGTCATACAAAGAAAAGCATGCTACATCATGGGTTGCCGGCTCACTGTGGGTCCGCCCATCTCCTGGCCCTTGGGAGACAGAGGTCAAAAGTGGCCCCCAGGGGTCCTGGTGAAGCTCAGAGTGCAAAGGGCAAAGTTTGCAGAGAGACAGGACAGTCAGCTCTGGGAAGAGCCTCAGAGGACAATTCATTTACTGAAAGATAAAGCATGTAGATAGAGGCCATAACTTGGGGGGAAGGTTTGGGGTATCCATTAACCCAAACGTAGAGAACAATACAATGCATAGTTACATTTTAAAGAATTTTTATAGTTATTTTCCCTTTTGTTGCCCTTGTTTTTCATTGTTGTTATAGTTATTATTATTGTTGTTACTGGTGTCATCGTTCATAGATAGGACTGAGAGAAATGGAGAGAGGAGAGGAAGACAGAGAGGAGGAGAGAAAGACAGACACCTGCAGACCTGCTTCACCACCTGTGAAGGGACTCCCCTGCAGGTGGGGAGGAGGGGGCTTGAAGCGGGATCCTTAGGCTGGTCTTGTGCCTTGCGACATGTGCGCTTAAACTACTGCGCTACAGCCCGACTCCCTGCATAGTTACATTTTTACCAACAGACTGTTTGATCATATGCTTTACAATGTACATTTTTCCAGAGGTAAATTGCAGGTACTTTAGGGCAGCAGGACAAAGGAAAACTTGAGCAATGTTTGCTGGCGTTTTAAATTCATGGCTTTTAATCAAAGAAGGAATGGGGATGAGGTGGCATGTGTAGAAAGACACCCATGTCTGGGGGGTCCAGCCTTCATAAATTCCAGAGACCAGTGGAACCAGCCCTTCTCTTGACCTGAAGGGAGAGTTGGAGGTCAACTCGCTCGGATCTCATGGAAACAATGGCCTGGACTTTCCTGGACAGTGGGCCCATTCTCCAGCAATGGGTGAACCTAGAAAACATAGTAAATGAAGTAGACATCACTATGAGTCCACTGCTCCTGGCAACCAGCTTTTTTCCATTTTATTGGATAGGATAGAGAGAAATCAAGAGAGGGGGAGGTAGAGAGGTAGAGAGGAAGACAGACACCTACAGACAGACATGCTTTACCACTTTGAAGCATCCTCCCTGCAGGTGGATAGCGAGGACTTGAACTCAGGTACTTTTCGGGTCCTTGCAATTCATACTATGTGGGCTTAACCACCCAGGCCCCCATAGAGTAGTCTTGAATCATGAAGATAGCTAGTGGAGTGGTGGGATTTCTGAAGGTCTTGGTAGCGGAGGGGAGGGAGTTGGCATGGGATAGATAGAGCTGTAGCTGAGGAAAACAAAATCTCTGGAGGCAGATGGTGGTAGTGGTTGTTCAACAGCATGAGTGTGCTTGATTTCATTTATCTATCCTTTTAAAATCACTCAAATGGTAAATTGTATGTATGTGCATTTTATGACACATTCGTAAAGAGAGCTATATCTTCCCAGGAAAGTGAGAGGGTTAGAATGACAGACCCCAGGGGAGTTGGGCTGTAGCTCAGAAGGTTATGCGCATGTGGCACAAAGTGCAATGACCAGCATAAGGATCCCAGTTCGAGCTCCTGGCTCCCACCTGCAGGGGAGTCGCTTCACAGGCGGTGAAGCAGGTCTGCAGGTGTCTTTCTCTCCCCTCTCTGTCTTCCCTTCCTCTCTCCATTTCTGTCTTTCCTATCTAACAAAGATGACATCATCAACAACAACAATAACCACAAAAACAATGAAAAACAACAAGGGCAACAAAAGGGAAAATAAATAAATAGTTTTTAAAAAACTTAAAAAAAAAAAAAAGAATGACAGACCCTCCCACATAAACTAGCTGTGAGACATACTTCTTTTTACTATCCTAGGAACATAAAATCGCTATAGTTCTTCCAGATTCTTTTACAAAGAATTCTTACATTTTTTAAAGATTTGTTTGACTTCCTTTGGTAGAGAACCACAACCTCACTCTGGCATATGTAGTACCAGGGATCAAACTGGAACCTCACATATGCAAGATGAGAGTTCTACCACTGTGCCACATCCTTGGGGTGGGGGGGCTTTAAAAATGATATAGACAGAAGAAAAACCTGCCTTTCCTCAATTAATGGAAGTAATGGAGAGGCTTATGATTGTACTGGTTTGGTTTGTTTCATTTTCTTTTTTTAACTTAAAAGAAAGGAGACATTAACAGAACCACAGGATAGGAGGGGTACAACTCCACACAATTCCCACCACCCCAGATCTTTGTATCCCATCCCCTCCCCTGATAGCTTTCCTATTCTTTATCCCTCTGGGAGTATGGACCCAAGGTCATTGTTTGGTGCAGAAGGTGGAAGGTCTGACTTCTGTAATTGCTTCCCTGCTGAACATGGGCTTTGACTGGTTAATCCATACTCCCAGCCTGCCTCTCTCTTTCCCTAGTAGGGTGGGGCCCTGGGGAAGCTGAGCTCCAGGACACATTGATGGGATTGTCTATGCAGGATAGTCTGGTAGGTATCCTGTTAGTATCCGGAACCTGGTGGCTGAAAAGAGAGTTAACATATAAAGCCAAACAAATTGTTGAACTATCATGGACCTAAAGGCTGGAATAGTACAGATGAAGTGTTGGGGGGTACTCATTGCAGACTACTTTGTACTTTTGCTTTCAGGTATATATTTTGCCCTAGTTTATGGATATGTGTGAACATATGCCGTGTCTCGCGGGACCTAGTCTATATCTAGGTTTTGGGATTTTGTTAGGAAATGAACTGCCTGGAATGGAATTTAAGTGATAAGTAGGGCTTCCAAGGTGTTCTTTAACTTGTATTAAACATCCTTATTATTTTTCTGCTTGCCCCATGTTTATAAATAACCCCTTTGCAGAAGAGTTCAAGTCAACAAGCAAATGCACATGCTGTTTATTCAAGGACCCCTGCCTCCATGGCTTCCTTTTACAGTGTCATTCACTGTGCTCCCAGGTTGGTCTCTGCAAGTTGAGGTATTGACTTCTTCCTACAGTTTATCAGTGCGTCTGCAAAGTAAATAATTGTACCTGGTTAGTTCCAGAAATATCTTGATTATCTCTTTTATTTATAATCTGAGAGACTGGAAAATATATTGCAAGCTAGAAAAATCCTTTCCCTGTCTAAACATATTTATTGCTTGCAAGATGGAAAAGAATGATTTCTTTTTCCTTCCAGCATGTCCAATTTTTCTACATAGTCTGAATAAGTAAATCTGGATAAGTAAGCATGTTCCAGAATAATTGGCTTTATCCTTTGCCCAGCAGATATAAACTATGCTTTCAATTTTCTTTATTCCTTATGCATTTTGATATAAATGTTCAGTGGGGGTTTTAATCCTTTTCCCAAGCTTCTCTTTTATCATGTTTCTAATTACCTAGCCTAATTGCTCAGAACCTTTAAGAGCATGTGGAGATTTTTTTTTTTAATGGTTTTCTTTAATTATGAATCTTAGGTAAAAATAATTAAATAAATCCTGCTAAACAAAAGTTAGAACTGAGCACTGAAGGTCTCTCTGTTGTGGGAGCAAAATGGCTTGAAAGAGTCTGAGAAAACTGATTTTAGACAGAGTACCTGTGACAATGAAAGGCTGGTGGTTAAGAGTGATAAGACTGATGTAGTAAGATTCATCAAAATATTCCTACTGCAGTACCAGTGCTAGATAGAGGCTCTTCACTCAGTGTCTACACATGAGGACTGAAACACAACAGTAAGTAGGGACCACTTAGTAGTTCAGAGACATTTTCTGCCAACATGGAATTTTATTTTCTTAATTTGTATTATTTTTAATAGTATGTTACAAGCTTGTGAGATTACAATGTGTACTTCCAAAACACACCCACTGCCAAAGTTGGGTTTCCCCACTCCTCCACCTCCCAAAGATAAACACCATAGTTCTCATAAGTCTTAGAAACAGTGTTTCCTGGAGAGAGGACCTCACCAGTGTGTCCCGGAGCTCCCCTTCCTCAGAGCCCTACCCCACTAAGGAAAAAAAGAGACAGGTATGGATCGACTTTCCAACACCCATGTTCAGCCAGGAAGCAATTACCTCCCAATTACCTCCCAATTACCCTGGGTCCATATTCCCAACGGCATAAAGAATAGGAAAGCTATCAGGCGAGGGGATGGGATATGGAACTCTGGGGGTGGGAATTGTACCTTTCTTATCCTATGGTCTAGTCAGTGTTTCCATTTTATAAATAAATACATTAAAAGTAAAAAAAAAAAAAAACAATAAAAAAGAAACAGTTTTTTTGTTTTTCTTTTTTTTAAGTTTATGTGAATCAGATCTCTAAACACATGAGTGTAACAATCTGATAGCTGTCTTAAGTTTCTTTACTTACTTCACTAGGCATAATCACCTCCAGTTCCATCCATTTTGTCCCAGAGGACACAATATAAACCTAATATTATCTTTTCTGATTGCAGAGTAGCCTTCCATGAAATATATATCCCATAACTTCTTTAGCCAGTCATCTTGTTGTTGGCATCTAGGCTGCTTCCATTCTTTGGCTATTGTGAATAATGCAGCTAGGAACATAGGGGTGCATATGTCCCTTCAAATTAGTGTTTGAGTGTACACTGTTTATATGCCTAAGAATGATATGTGAATCATAAGGCAATTCTACTTTTACTTATTTAAGGGCTGTCCCATACAGTCTTCCAGAGTGGCTGCCCGAGTTTGCATTCCCACCAGCAGTGAAGCAGAGTTCCCATTTCTCCACAACTTCTCCTACACCTGTCATCTCTTGGTTGATATAAGCCACTGTGTTGGGTGTGAGATGGTATCTCAATGTATTTTTATTTTCATTTTGCTAATGATTATAGTGAAGTGGACTATTTCTTCCTGTGCCTATGGGCCATGTGTATCTCTTATTTAGTAACCTGAGTAGTTCTTTAGCCACTTTTTCAGTTGGATTATTTTGACTTTGTTGGTAGACTTGTACCAATTTTGTATAGATGTTCGATGTCAGTTGCTTGTCTAATGTGCAATGTGCAAATATCTTCTACAATTTACTGGGGTTGCCTGCTTATCCTGGTGTAGTTTGCTTTTGATGTGTAGAAGTATTTTAGTTTCTTGTAATCCCATGTACTTTCTCCTGTTTTTATTTCCCATGAGCCCAGGGGGTTGAGTTTTCAAATGTATCTTTGAGGTAAAGGTCCTGCAAAATTTCACTGACATTTTCTTCCATAAATTTTAGAGTTTGGGGTCTAATATCTAGATATTTAATACATATTGTTTTGACTTTGGTGTATATGGTCTAGTTTCACTTTTTAAAATATTTATTTACTTATTATTAGACTGAGACAGAGAAATTGAGGGGAAGAAAAGGAAGTTTCACTTATTTTAACCTTTTTTATTTTCTTTCTTATTTATTCATTTATTATTGGGTAGAGACAGAATTGAGGTGGGAGGGGGAAGAGAGAGAGGGAGATAGACAGAGAGAGAGCTGCAGCATGGCTTCAGCTCTTGTGAAGATTCCCTCACAGGTGGG
The DNA here is from genome assembly GCF_950295315.1 of Erinaceus europaeus. Lineage (NCBI taxonomy): Eukaryota > Metazoa > Chordata > Mammalia > Eulipotyphla > Erinaceidae > Erinaceus > Erinaceus europaeus. The sequence continues at coordinate 8,530,861 of NC_080180.1, read as the reverse complement.
GGACTAGAGGCTCAAACCCAGGTCCTTGCGCACTGTAGTGTCTGTGCTCAATCAGGCGCGTCTTCGCCTTGCCCCTAGTTTCACTTGTCTACATGTGGATGCCCAATTTTCCCAGCACCATCTGCTGAAGAGAATTTCTTTACCCTATTGAATGATTTTGGCCCCTTTTTCATGTATTAGATAGTTATATATGTATGAGCTCATCTCTGGGCTTTCAGTTAAGCTCTACTGTTTCACATGTCCATTTTTATTCTATTATCATGCTGTTTTCATTACTGTTGTTTGTAGTATAAAGTCAAGTTGGGGAGCATGATAACACCATATTTTTCCTTTTTTTTAACCTAAGAAATGTTTTGGCAATCTGTGGCCTTTTGTGCTTCCACAAAAATTTTTGGACAAGTTGTTTGATTTGTTTGAAAAATGACTTTGGAATTTTGATAGGGATTGCATTGAAATTGTAGGTTACTTTTGGTAGAATGGTCATTTTAATAATGTCTATTCTTCCAATGCAGGAACAAGGAGTGTCCTCCCACTTCTGTGTGTCCTCTATTTATTTTAGCAATTTCCAAGATAAACTTTTAGAACTTTATTTTAGATCTTAAGATAGCATCAAGAGAAAAGGTGTAGTTTACCTTTCTGGATAGTTATGTGTATGTTTACCTGGGTTCAAAATTATTTTTAATTATAATACTTTTACCAAAAACAGTATGATAATATACTGGAAAAACATTGTTTTATACACTTGTGTGTGATTTGAAAGGTTATAGTGAGGTGCGGTGATCCAGAAGATCCTTCACTCTCTAGAGCTGGTGTGTAAGGCACTGGATTCAAACCAGTTCACCATTAGTAGCACCATGGACAGCACCAGGGTGTTATTTGGATGGTAGGGTTGTGCTGTAGTATCTCTTCTCTCTATGTGTATCTCTTTGTCCCTCCCTTCCTCTATTCTGTCATTCTCTAAAATAGAAGGAGAAGAAGAAAGAAGAAGACAAAGAGGAATAGGAAGGAAGGAAGGAAGGAAGGAAGGAAGGAAGGAAGGAAGGAAGGAAGGAAGGAAATTTGCCCAGGAGGCAACACAGAAATATTGCAAAACTCAATACCTGAGTTCATTCCCAAACATCCCTAGGAGGTAGGCTGGAAGTAAAAACTGAGAGAAAGATCTTGATTCTTCTTTCACTCCTGAACTCAAGAAATATTTACTGAACACCTGCTCTGTTCTAGGTAAGACACTTGACTGCATTCCAGACCCTTCTCAGTATAGCCCTACTTGAAGGACAAGGACTGAAACCACAAAGGATGAACACACACACATAATAACTAGCTTGTGCCAGAGTAACTTCACACCTGTCTAGTACCCTCAGGGAATCTACAGAATTAATGATTACTTGAAAAAAAAAATAATGAAAGATCATCTCCTCTGGAATGATCAAACTCTTAGTTTAAAAATTGGAGGACATAGAAATTATAAAGCAAGTACCTTTTTCCAAGCTATGTTTTTTTTAACATTAATTAATATCAAAAACATTGATGACCCAGGTGCTGATATAATTTCAATCCAACTATATGAGTATGCTTGCTGTGTTTAGTTCTCACATATCTTGATATATGGACTTTCCTTTGCCACAATGTAGATTTCTCACTCAAAAAAATCTCTGTTCTGCTAATGTCTAGATGAGTCTTGACATTTATACAACATGAAGTATGGAACAGCCACTGCTCTTAGCACTTACATACAGCAGACAATTTATCCTCCTCCGTAAAGCCCTGGAGTGGACCACTTAATTCCCATTTCACAATTGAATACGCTAATAGAGAAGTTATCCAATCTAACAGAGATTGACATGCAGGCAACCTGTCCCAGGAGTCACTGTTCTTATCGAAGATGCCACTGCTAACAGGATGACATTGGCTACAAAATGTTTATCAAGCATCAGCTCCAATGAAAACCTCTCCTATAACACAAGTCAGTGTCAAGACGTTTCAATGCAAGAAGTGCAAGCCAGGCAGAAATCTGAACTTACTGGCTCTCTCTCACCACCACCACCCCATATTCATTCAAATGGGAAGAGATTAAAAATTACCAAAAGTTCGGGGGTCAGGCAGTAGCACAGCGGGTTAAGTGCATGTGGCGCAAAGAGTAAGGACTGGCATAAGGATTCTGGTTCGAGCCTCCAACTCCCCACCTGCAGGGGAGTTGCTTCACAGGTAGTGAAGCAGGTCTGCAGGTGTCTACCTTTCTCTTCCCCTCTCTGTCTTTCCCCTCCTTGCTTCATATCTCTCTGTCCTATCCAACAACAACAACATCAATAACAACAATAAAAATATCAAAGGCAACAAAAAGGAATAGATAAATTAATATTTTAAAAAATACCAAAAGCTCAAAATAAATGATTTCTCTTTTTTTTCAAGTGCCAGGATTTTGACTCTATAATTTTAGAGACAGCACATGTCTGACTTGGTCTGAAACATGCTTATTACCTCTTAGATATCTAGCAGAAAGTAATAATGATAATTAGAAAAATAATAAGTCATATTTTATTTTAAATATATATTTTTCAGATTCTTCTTGTCAGCATGAAAGATGAATATTATCCTGGAGTTGTGCTTACTGCACTGCAATTACTTTCTTAGCAGTATATTAATTAGTCGACTCCAGTAGTCTAGAACTCTTTGATGCTAGGTAATGAGATTAATAATAGATTCCCATCAACCCTCCCAAAGCTACAACAGGCATCAAGCACTTCTAATCTGTATTGCCTGCATGCAACTTAAGAAAGCTCTTCAGGTGTCCACAGTTGAACAGGGAGCATGATGTTCAGCAAACCACAGAATCCAGTGCTTACAAAAGCACATCTCAGGAACAGCATTCTGATAGTCCTCTCCTCTGCTGGCTTAAATAACGTCCATTATTTTCAAGTGCTTTGCTATAGGGGAGTAATCTGGTGTGAGCTGAAGCCTGATGGATAGTAGCCTCTAAGAGACATGAGGTTTGCAGATTGGAAAGTATAAGACAAAGCAGAGAAAGTGTTGAGAAATATACACAGTACAAGGAAAATAATAACTTTCTCCTCTCAACGCATTCATAATTTCCCAAAGAGAAATCTTTTATAATGGGCTAGGATGTGGTGCAGTGGATAAAAGCATTGGACACTCAAGCATGAAGTCCTGAGTTCAATCCCCTGCAGTACATGTACAGAATGATGTGTAGTTGTCTCTCTCCTCCTGTCTTTCTCATTAATAAATAAATAAAAGCTTTAAAAGAGAAAGAGAGAGAAATGTGCTTTGCATGGAGCACCCTGATAAATATCTGAAAATTAATGCTGGACTATATGTTTTCTATGTCTTTAATATACATATAAACATAGAAGCCCTGAAATCCACATTTATTGTATTTATAGTTTGCTGCCTTTTGTATTTCACTTATATTAATTTATCTTGCTAAATGTCTTAGCACACTGTGAGATGGCCAAAAGAAATATCTCCCAGGTGTCTCTTGATGTGAAGAACTTCCTAACATCATTTCACCTTCCTAAAGGTTTTTTTTTTTTTTTCCTTCTATGACTCCCTATCTGAGGAAGACCCACCATAGGAAATTAAACTTTCAGAACTTGATTATGTTGCGTGACAGTTTGGAGCATGGACATGAATTTTAAACCTTTCTCTTTTTCATTTTATTTTACTGTATCATGGGGTGTAACTTACTGTTTTTTTAATTGGAGGGATTAATGGTTTATAGTAAATATAGTTGTTTTACATGTGTAACATTTCTCAGTTTTCTGCGCAAAATACTTTCACCCTGTCTAGATCCTCCTCTGCCATCTTGCACCAGGACCTGAACCCCCCTGGACTTTTTGTTCTACTGGACATCCTGCTAGCTACATTTAGAAAGCATGTCCAGTCAAGCATTTGTTAAAGATTACATTCATCAGCTGGTTATCTACCACTCTGCAATTTATAAAATTAGGTGGATATTCATATATGTTTTAAGAAATCAAATATGCCCAGACATGCTTGTTTTTTTCTTACATAAAATTATAGGGCTTACTATTATATCTACATAACAGATAATAGATTACTTCATAAACATGTATTCCCCTATACAAAAGAAAATTTATGAATACTAGCTAGTACTTTCTTTTGTAATGCCACAAAATTTCTAAGTGACTTTGTTAGAAGGACATTTTTCATTCTCGTACCAGAGAAAACATGATGCTCATAAAATTCCAGTGATGAAGCATCTACATATATTGTTGGATGCCACTGCTTCTATTAAAGGGTAAGGAGATTCCCCATGACCTACCCTTAAAGTAGCTGAGGGAACAGTAGCTGGACCTCTTGGTAACCTGTTATTTTTTTTCCCCTGAAGATACAAGAAAAAGGGTCCTAGTAGTCCGCTGCTTAGAAGTAAGTAACTATAAGCAAATGGGGTGGAAACCCACTCTAACCAGAGAATACTTGCCAAGAGAAATGCCTGTAGATTGATAGATTACATCAAACTGAGACTTGGCAGGGTAATTTATGTGCTTGTGTGAGCTTGTGTTACTGTGACTGTGTGTGTATATATGTGTGTGTATATATGCATTTGTGTATGTAGGTAAGTTTGTAGTTGACAAAGTAATTAATGGACTTGGGCTAATAAAAATCATATTTTGTTTTTGTTGTTGTTTATGGCTCT